>NW_028278570.1:0-300000 GCF_059751315.1 Micrasema longulum
TCTTGAGGTGATTTTCACAAAAATGGCGCCATACAAATTATCAAAATATATATATTTATATATCAGATTCTCGACGTCCTGGACGTCCACTACTGACTGTTCGCCGACAGTTAATATCTAAACTTCGGGACGAGAACCTGACTTGGGAGGAGGCAAAGAAGTTGGCAATCGATAGAGATGCATAGAGGCTCTTTGCGGATACCATATGCTCCAACTAGGGAGCGGACATGGGATGATGATGTTCAAAAACAAACAAATATAAAGGTGAACGTCATTAAACATTTTTTTTAAAGCTCTAAACGAACCTCAAACAAGTTCCAAGCTATCTTGCCATCTGGTCTTCCTGGTTCAAACCATGGTTATTTATCATCAAGTCGTTCTTCATGCCTTGAAATTATTCCTTTTTTTCTCTTCACGTCTCTTCACTCCAAGAACCTATTATATATTTTCCGACCGAGTCCACTCAGACATTCAGACACATTAATGATACAGTAGTTTTACAGAAGACACGTATGTAGTATGTTCATTTTTTTATGATTTATTTGGAAAACAATAACAAATTTTACGTAAAATGCACACAAAATATAAAAATAATAGAAACATAAAATTTTTAATTAAATAAATTAAACAAATTTGTTTTTAACCACTTTTTTTTTCCACCGACCGGTTTTAAAGCAAACAAGCTTCTTCGTCAAGGTTTACGTGACTAATGAATTCTTTCCTATTTAATTTTTATCATGTTTACTAAATACTACACGTAGAGCCAATCAATCAAGCCGTTTTTTCCCCTAAAAGGGTGGTATTTTAAAATGAATATTTTAGAAGTAAGACAAGAGTGGACTAAGAGAAATGTTGTTTATTTGGTTATTTATTATTTTTTCTTATTATGAATCGCTTTTTAAATTTCTAAGTATTCTAATTTGCCTACTTTTAATATTTTATTTTCAACATGAAGTCGTTTTAATCCAGTGTCTTTATTGAAGTTATGATTATTTTCTATCAGATGGTTTGCGAATTCAGAAAAAAAAAATTTTTTTAGGCACCTTAAGTGTTCTTTTACTCTAATATTAAAGTTTCTTTTGGTTTTTCCAATATGGATTGAATCGCAATCATTACAATTTAATTGGTATATGCTAAATTTATATTTATAAACTTCGTCTTTGTGATTTTTTAGTAATGTTCCTATATTATTAGTAGTATTTGGTTTAATGTTTGATGGTAGGGAATTAGATAATTGTTTGTAAAAAATGTCTTTTATAAAAAAAATCAGCCTCCATTGTTTGAGTGGGTTTGCTTTATTTACTGTGGTAGTAGAATATAAATATTTATTTAGAAGTTTGCGTTTTTGTTTTTGATTTCATATTTTATCAATTATATAAATAATTAATATATCAATAAATCAATAAAGGAAGATAAAAGAACAACAAAAAACGTATTTTTAATAAACATTAAATAACAAACAAAAACTACCGTTTACTTGATACAAAACATTATAAGATTGAGGATTGAGTTTACCAGATTTTAGTTTACTACTGACATTACCAGTCAGACAATATCGGTCACGATGAAACCTGGTCACCGGTGAAAATCAAAAATACATTATGAAAAAGCTAAATATGTAGTATTTACATTATTATAGTTATCAATAAACATTGCTAATAAAATATTTATAAAAATATTTTCTTATCAATGGCGGTGTCTTCAGGTTGATCCAAGATGGCGAACTTTGACTTTTGTGTGTTCTGCAACAGCGCAGCACCGAGATAAATAAATTGTTTTTAAGACGCTATTGACAAGACTACGAGTAGTTTGCATCACCTATAAAAATATATTCAATTACCTCACACATGATATCACCTATCGTAAGAAAATTCACACATAAACAAGACAAATACATTTCTTGGGTCTGGTATTAGAGTTTATTCATCGAGTAAAAATACGAATTAATTTATTTGTAATTTATTTGTAATTTATTTTACTTTGCGGTGTAGCTCTTGTTGCGTTAGGTTACAATTCATGGGGTTCGAAATATTTAGTTCAGTTTTAGTGCTGCAAAGCAGCGTTTATTTAATCATTTTAAATACATACAAGTTTTTACCCACTAAATCTAAAGACTTTTCGGAGGGACATATTTTTTTTATGACTGGTTTGTTTTACATTATTTAATTTATATTATACAAATTTATTAACAGGCACTATAAAATATTTAGAAGATATTTCTTCACTTCTTTTTTTTTATTATTCGGAGGTCATTCATGTTAATGATGGTCTGTGGGAGATCATTGAACAACCTTGAAATAAAGCAATTTAATGTTCGCTCTCCGAAGTAATTTGTAATTCGGGGAACGATCAGGGAGCCCTTAGTTTTTAATCTAAATGTTGTGAGTGTGGGAAACTCTTTTTTTATATTCCGGATCAACAAAGTTATCTGCAATCGATTTGTAGTCACAAAGTTGTTTTACCGGCAGGACATTATATAATTTGCAATATACACCGGATGATACTGGAAGGTGAGACCCCGGACACGCACTACGTAAGATATAATTGATTCAATGAGCGAGGTAACTTAACGTTTAACGTTTTAAACTCTTAACGTTTTAAAACGTAGTATGCTTTTGATATCATAAATGACTTTAAGCCAGTACCTTAATCTGTCGCAGATTCCATCAATATGAACACCCTAGCTAAATTTAAAGATGTATTTCTTCACATCAAGTAGAAGTTCTTGTGCTTAAGGCGTAAAATCAATAATCTTGTCTTCATTCGACACGTGGTCAATACATGCGCTACAATTCACCCCAAAAATACGAGAATTGGTGATATGGTTAAATACATACGTTACAAGAGCGTAGTAGATGGCATTTTAATTTGCCTTCCTTGTATCTCTTTCTCGCAGTAATATTTGCATATGATCAATCAATACATAGACGCACCCTATACACTTAAATATTTCAAAAAGTAGTGACACGAAAACGTACCCATATTTAATGAGTTTGTTTATTTATTCCAGGGCTGCATTCAGCGAGCTATAAACTACAAAAATAGGAGGATACCAATTTTTGGTAAGTAAAAAAGTGTGTATTTTAATGTTAAGAGCCAACATATATTTTTGGTGAAACACAATCAGATTCTTTCCTTGAATTCCTTATTATTTCGACCCATTTATTTATTTTCACTGGATTTTGGGTAACGCAAAAATAATATCAACTAACATTTATTAAATGTTTAAATGTTTTCCTATCAGTGCAAGAACTTCGCAATTGCACCGCTAGGTGTAGTTTGACGTTTACAAAAAAAGTTTTTTTATTTGAATATGAATTATTTCAAGCGTTTTTAATCACTCTTAAACAAATATTTACCGATGAAAAATTACACAATCCTTTCTACAATGTTTTTCCGGAAGGTTTTTACACATTTTAATTACTCGAGCAGGCATTTTGATTTCGATTCTAAACGTCACATCTGGCTGGCGGTCAAAAAACGACTAAATACGCGTTGGGCATCTCTGAGCGTTTGGACATCAGTTAAATGTCATAATTTTTGAGGGCTCGGGACGCGTCTATGTAGTAATTGGTCGACGCATGTAGGTATGTTGAGATTAACTGTCTAACTTTTTCAAATTGTTGTGTGCAACGCAATATATGTTTTGTATATAATGAAGCTAGCATAGGAATAACGTCTTTTTATTATACGATTGTGCTTACCTGTTTATCTTTCAACTTCAAAGAATAACACTTCTTAAATGTTTGTTCTTTGATGTGTTATGTATTTTCTTTAACGAGGTTCTTGATGTGTATATTATTATTGTTGTACTATATTAAGTAGTACATAAGTCACAACTCAATACAGGACTTTAGTCCCATTGAGTTGGAACCTATGTCTCAATAAATGTAAATATTGTTTCAGCATTTACTTTGTGGAAAAACATTTTGAATATATTTAAAATGCAGCACTTTGCCACATAAGAGTTTAATATATTATAACACTAGTTTCAGGTATTCTGAATTACCCATCATCAGGTGTAATATAAACATAACTAAAATATATACGCAGATTTGTACTAAGCTACTAATACGGTCGGTAGGAAGGGGCAAGGCAATGTGCGGTGGAGGGGGTGGGGTTTTCCCAATTATGGGTAATATTGATAGCAAAGGTGAAGAATTTTGGAATATAATATTATTAGCTAAAGTTTTCTCAGATTTTTTTTTGTATTTCAATATTTTCTAGGTTCAATATTATGTATCTTTTTTGGGTGATACCGTGTATGTTGGATTTGATCCGACGTTTCGGCTACATTGCAGGAGCCATCTTCAGGGAAAACCAGGGAAAACCTGAAGATGGCTCCTGCAATGGTAGCCGAAACGTCGGATCAAATCCAACATACACGGTATAACCCAAAAAAGATACATAATATTGATGACAGTGACCGTGAAAACCTTCGCACCTATTTATTTTCTAGGTTATTCATTATTATACATTTATTTGTGACAGAATGTAAAAGTTTTATTTTATGGGAATAAAACGAATGGTTTGTATCCATAATATGGTTTGCAAATTCAAAAAAACTAGTGCTAGAATGCCCACAGCGGTGTTCTTTAATTCTAAGTTTTTCATTTCTAGCAGTTTGGCCAATATATTTACTATTTCAATCCCCACACGTAATTTCATACACACTGCTTTTTTCTAAAAGTTCTATCTTCGATTTGGAGTTATCAAGTATTTTCCCTAGATTGTTGTTTGTATATAGAACGCGGGTTGAACATTGGGGGCTAAGAATTTACCAATATTTAAAGATATTGAACCAGTGAATGGAAATTTCTTCCAGGATTTATTTTCAGTTTTTATATGTTTATTTGCAGAATACAAGTGTTTTTCGATGAATTTATTTTTATTTTTATTCTTCGACATTTTTTCTATTAAGTCACAATCATATCCATTGTTGTTAGCTTTTTCTTTTATTACATTTAATTCGCGATTATAATTGGTTTTACTAAGGGGAACATATTTAATCTGTCTGTAATTCAGAATACCTGAAACTAGTTGTGTTATATTAAACTCTTATGTGGCAAAAATTACACAGTGTTTCATTTGAATTATGTAATTGTTTTTTTTGTTTCTCTCTTTTAAGTTATATTATCTTTGAATTATTTTCGGTTTTCTTTAAAATATTTGATTTGTTTTATATTGTTTATATCTGTTCAACTATTATATGAATTATGCTATTCTTTATCTTGTTTTCCGATTATTTTCTTCGTAATGGTTATATGGTTGGTTGGGTATTGCACTACCCGCCCAATCCTGATTAAATAAATAAATAAATTTAAAAAATATAATTATTTTATTTTCATTGCTTAAAAGATTTTCATAAAATACTGACATACCTTTGAAATTTAAACCTAACCTAACCTAACCCACTATTTTACGATGCAAGCAATAGAAAACTTATATTATTTTTGTAAAAACATAGAAATTATACAAGATATTGGTAAACTATTTTGCCAAACGTTTTGCACTAAAAGGCATGTCACTTGAGCGAAACATTCGATCAAAAAACAATTTTGTATAATCAATAGTTTTCGGCCAACTTAATTTCATTTTGGCGTGTTAAGTTCTCATAAAAATATACCACCATCCAAGGTGCTTCAGAATAGTGATTTAGAAAATATTTTACTCCACACCCAAACTACAACGTCAAATAAATATTAGGTTAGATTAGGTTAGGTTAGGTTAACGGTTAATAAATGATAGCAAGCATTTGTATGTAAAACAATTATTTTCATAGTAATATTTCAAAGTTCGAGGACTGGATCTTAAGCGTATGACTGATCATCTTTCCATCACGTATTAAATGATCCAAGCTGTAATAAGCAAGACATTACAATGATTTTTTTTCCGTGTGACTACAGATACTTTTTCTAAAAATGTTTAAAATTCGCATATTTTGAATTGCTTGAAAACGAAACCTTTTGCATTCTGTAGTATAAACCGCACGTATTACATTATCGTGCCATACTTGTAAGAAAAGTTTGTTAGAAGCGCACTCAAAGGGCACGAGTGTGATATCAAAATGATGTTACGCTAATTGCGAGCCGTTTAGTATGTGAGGTGAAATCTTTTTTTTTTTAATACATTAATTGTAATAATATTATGAGAATCGCAAAACTCCGCTCTAAATATTTCATGTATTTTTCGTGTTATTTTCGATTCGTGAAAATACCATAATGCAGTACTTAAGCAGTGCCCTATGCACCACTGTTTTTATTGATTTAGTTTTTTTCTGATTGTCATAAATGGACAAGATCATTTAATTACACTTGGGATTTTTATTTTAATGGTAATATGATTGAAAAAAAAAAAATATCTAAAAAATTTTAAGTAACGTATTTGATCCTTGGAGCAATGACACTATAGAGACGCCCATACGAACAAAAAACATTCTAGGATTATTGACCACGGAGTTAACTATTAGGTACAGCAAAACAATAGGCCTTAGGTTGTCAGGTCGAGAATCACTAGCGCAGCAACGAAACAGTCCGTTACACAGCTGTTGATAAACCAAAAATTTGCAACGCTTTTTTTCTATGCTATAGATCGAAATGGCGTCTCTACAGCTGTAGTGTATTATTACTCTGAACTTTGGCCCCCGGGTAATATTTTGGACTCAGGCTTCAAAGGTCCGAGAGGTTCAAATCCAGCTCTATCGCTGATCAATTCTCATTTTCCATATTATATTATTTCCATTACATATTATTTACAACCTTAGGAAATGATCTGAAAATCGAAGTTTTTTAGTAAAAAATAAGAACTCTAATAAAAAAACCTGCAACATTAAAAATCCTGTTTCTGAACCAATTTATTAGCAAATCATTATAATGATTTGCAAAATACGTTTCTATGCTATGAAAACATAACAGTCATTAATATTTCCAGCTGCGAAATGAACAGATGGTATTTTGTATTCATTAATTTTTTTTATCGTACAGTTTTTCTTAAAAATAAATATGTGGGGAGGTTGGTAGTAGTCTGGGTTTAAAAAGGTGAAATTAATAGAGTTATACCTTTATTAAAAGGTGTGACTCTATTAATAAACCTTACAAAACAATGTTAAAACTTAATATACTTACTACTTTCTAACAACTTATTATAGATCTGTGTAGGGTAGGCTGAATAAAAAACGTAATATTGCAAAAATAACAATGTTAAAACAAAAGTGTTTTATTTTTATTTTTTTCAAATTAGTACGCAATGTATAATATGTAACTTATTTGCTTACTTTTGAAAAGGTTTAAAAATAAATATTAATTAGAAGGAATAATAGAATTAAGAACATAACAATATTTTCATCTCCCATTCACTATCAAAAATTCTACACTGCCGTGCAGAGCCAAAACAGCCGTAACCCACATTTTGACGTTTTTGAGTTATTTATCGATTCGTAATCAGCATTTTATTTATTTACTTACTTGAGGTCTTGTATATTGTCTGCAATTATAACGGTGTCATCTGCATATCAAATAACTGCATTTAAGGCCGTAATAATTACTAAAATCAGTACAAGGAGTCTTCTTCAGCCTTCTGTCCTCCACTGCTGGATATGGCCTCTTCCATATCCTTCCATTTTTTTTGGTCGGTTGCTACTTGCAGCCAATTTTTACCCCCCACAGCGGCTATGTCGTCGGACCACCTTTTTTTGGGTCTTCCGACGCCTCGCTTGTTCTCCCAAAGTCTCCATCTTCAAATTTTAGGGGTCCATCTTGTGGGATCTTGTCTCGCAACATCTCCTGCCCATTGCTACTTCAGTCTTGCTACGTGATCCGTGATATCCGTTATTCTGGTTCTGTTCCTATTTTTTTCATTTCCTATTCTGTCTCCTTAGGCTTATACCAAGCATGGACCTTTACATGGATCGCTGTGGGCATTTGGGCTTTTCTACATTTCTTTTTGTGAGAGCCATGGTCTTTAATGCAAGTACAAGAAGTATCAAGTTTTAATACTGCATTTTAACTAGTTTTGGGGCAACCTTTTGTCTGCTAACTAATGCTAATTTGAGAGAATTTAAAAAAATAAAATTAAATGACTTATATAACATGCCTTATCCTCACAATTAATCGACAGCATCATAGCCTTACGATGACATTTTTAAAAATTGAAGTTTTTTTTCAATATCAATACGATTTACTTGTTTGAAAAGTCTTTTGAGTTATTCCAAAGGGTGGATTTTTCGAATTACGGCGGTTTAGGTATTGCACGTCCGTAAAGTAGCCCTGTTTTAATCACGACTGAAGACATATCTCGTCTTTCCTTTCTTAAGATCTCTTTTCAGATTCCCTTTTTCCTATTTTCTAATCAAAGACGAGAATCGATATTAATTAATTTACATACACATATTGTTAGTTCTATTTTTGCATATTTTTTTTTATCACATATTTTTAAAAACGAAAATTGTATTGATCGCACTTTTAATATTATTGGTTGGTTTGAAGAATTTGCCATTGAATAGAAAATATAGGAATTATGGGGTCATTTTTAACAAGTGGGAAAATGGGAATCAAATTGTGGTAGAGCGGAGTTTGAACGTCGGACCTTTAGATTCGTGAGTCCGCCCCACCACAACCCGGTTCAGATTATACTTACGTTTTTTTATTATTTTTTATTATGAATAAAACATATACATTTAGTAGATATTATACTCCCAGGAGTTTTATAAAAAAAACTCATTTGGGATCGTACATAAAAAAAAGATTTTCGTGACAATACATAATATCATACATTAATTTTATTAATTTATTCTCACCACGTTCCGAACCGAAATCCAAATTGATTTACGTCTTCTTGATATTTTTGTACCGCTAAAAATAAATGTGTTTTTAATCATTTCTTTTATTAGAAATGTCAAAGGTGGATACATTGACATCATGACGTCATTGGTTAGGAGCAGTCGATAAAAATATAGCAGTGTTGCCACTCTCGCCCTCGCCCTCGCATCGATACACACATAATACGAGTACGTAGGTGTCCGAATAATAATCGTGATAAATACGGTATGGGGAATAGGGAGGTATAGCGCAAGTACTAAGTAGGTACTACTGCCTTCCTTTATATTTCACCTTTGGTTGGTTGAAGTACCTAGGTATTTTCCGTGGCTAAGAGGGCATTGCTCGGGTCACCGCCCTACACTGAGGTGTGGGTAATGGTTTCCACGCTTCTTGCTAAATAACGATATTCCCTGCTCAACACAGTACTTACACTAAATAATTATCTAGGTTCCTCGGTTCTTAACAGAGTTTAAATCTTTCAAGCCAAACCATTTTACTATTTACAAGAATATCTGTGTTTCTATGGTCATTCAAGATGGTTCGAACTATACGAAATATATTCTTGATATAATTTATCGGTAAACATGTGTTTTTCGTATTTGTTTTGTGGCTTTATGGATGTTTTTCAAACCAATACACCGTTTTGTAAATAGTTTTATATCATGGCCCCGATTACAATGGGAAGTTAACACAGGTTTTCTTCATTTTTATAGAATCGAATTTACGTATGCGAAAATGTGAAAATAGTAGTTTTTTTTTTCAAAAACATTTACACAAGTCTTAAATTAAAGTCTTACTGAATTATATACATACAACTCGTCAGCAGGTTCTAATAAATTGCTTTGATTATTCATACTTAACCTACATTATCCGTGGTGTAGTGGTCAAGATGCTTGACTCACACACGGAAGGTTCCGGGTTCGATTCCCGGTAAGAACACAAAAATTAAAAATGTGATTTTTCTCAAGCTTGAGTATTCGGTGATGTAATTCACCATTGTAATTGGGCCTTCTGGCCTGTTGTGGTGCAAAAATAATAATAATAATAATAATTAATAGTTGTGGTGCAAAAATAATAATAATAATAATAATAATTTTAATAAAATTATTATTTTACTTAAAATACATTACATATCATACCATATTTCATTATATTATTAAAAATGAAAAACTATCACTAATACGAATTTTTTTTTTAGATTAACCATAATTTAAGCATACGTCTCACTCCTGTACTTAATTCGGTACTTTTAATGTTGTTTGGTAACATGTTATATATTTTAGGTATACTGTATTGCAGTGTTCTTTTGCCATATTTATTGCAATATCTAGGAACAGCTAGCTCTAGTACAGCCATACTAGTAAACCTGGTATTGTAATCGTGTACCAACTTGTGCTTATATTCGGAGTGCGACGCATGCTGACAAATGAACGTAGTTATGCAGAAAGCAGCCAGCCATATAAAAATGAAACTGAGATAATAGCACTTTTGTGAAATGAGTGAATTATCAAATCCAGACAAAAGTTGGAATGTTTTTGACTTTGACAAATGATAAACAATGAATACATAAGTTTTTTTTATATTAAAAACAAGAATCTAATTATGTATTGGACCGGTTTTAATGATTTAAAAAAAAAAAAAAGTTTTTTTTAAAGATGGGTGTTTTCTGCAAATTGAAAAATGCCTTTTTTTGTGATCGACACCATTTTCAGAAGGTGATAAATACAGTTTTTATTTCGAAAGCGGTCTGGCTGTTTTTGGCAGAACATAGAATTGACTTTCCTGCATCCGATAACATCAATATCGTATTTTTTCAAAATTGTGGACTGGCTGCTTTCTGCATAACTACGTTCAACGTAAGTTGTACCAAATAAGAGCCCTAAATGATAATTTATTTACAGATTTATACATCAATGATATTGAAATATTGTGTATCTGGCGGTATACATTTTTATGTAGTAGCAATTTGATCATATGATTTTGCAAAGTTTGAATAAAATTAATATAAGTTTCACTTGATAACCCCCACGAAGTTATAGCGTATCGTATATTATAATTGGAATAAAAATTAAAGAATTTTCGTCGATAACATGCATTTTAATACGTTTCGAAAAAAGGAAATATACACATTATTTTACAGAAAATCAGATTTTACTTTATAGACAATTGTAGCTCATCGGGGCCCGGGTGTTCAGACTTTCGAGGTCAGAGTATAGACTATACACTAACAAATTACACACTATAAATTATTTAGGAAGCATTTAAAATAAACAAAACAATTACAGCATTAGGCATACTAATATTTCTGGCTTGCCGATCCTTTATGTACTGAGCCAACTCCTAGTACAAGTTGTCAAAGTGTTTTTTGTGCAATTTTGTCTAAAATGAAATGTATGTTTAAATAAATAAATTGTTAGATAAATAAAAACTTTAGCTTATTTTTTATTAAAATATTTACATGTATAATTTATTGTTATGATAAATTGTTTGGTTCTCTGTTCTTTTCAGTCTTTTTACTATCATTTTGAGTTTTTTTTCACGGGGATTTTCATAAGAACGGTTTCAGGGGAATAATATTCCTTAATTCGCACGAAGTTAATTTTGGAATAAAACGATGTACGCAACCTTCTTGATTATTTCAAAAGAAAGTTTCTAAGGTGTAATTTATCATTTTACTTCCATTCCAACGAGCATAGGAACGTAATTAGGTGCACATTTCTAAGCAAGTATTAACCTTAATAAGTAAAGCCGGTATGACTGAAAATTGATCAGCGTGACGTACTTTCTTGAACATATTTTTGTTTTTATTAAAATTTCGGCATCTGGCGGGTTTATCCTGGTCCATGAAGTAATGAATCCAGTCCTTGTCTACAAAAATTTGGACAAACTCAAAATATTGTTGATAAATTACCTGGTCCATGAAGAAGTATAGAAATTGAAAAAATAACATTTTCAGGCGTTGCCTAGTATGTAGGTGAAATAATTCAATTAGATAAATCTCACCCGCATAAATAAAGGTTTCAGCTCTTAAACTTCACAAACATCAACAGGTGAAAGAATTGAAGGAATATAGATGTTCAAATGTAGGCAGAATGGTGAATGTTACACAGTGTGTAAAGTGGCCACTTAAACCAGCCATTGACAGGTCATAAGCCCTATAGATGCCTAGACTTCTATATTACCTTTTCTTAAATGTTCTTCATCTCTGTTGTAATATGTTAAATAAACAGCTCCCCAGGGAGTTGAATCCAGTCCTTGGATACAAAAATTTGGACAAACTCAAAATATTGTTGGGTTATTTAACGTTTGAATGCACTATATTGAATTATTTTCAAAAAACGTTATTGTATTTTCTTTATTCAACTATTTATCTTGATGAAACTGACGATGTCTTACTATAGAAAGATACATATACTTAGATTTATCTATTTGTGTCACTGTCACACCAATTAATAATAAAAATACCATTCTATATAATATGTTTCCTAACCCGTAAATATTTATAGTTTTACTTTGCCTTTTACATGTATTTAAAAAAAAGGATTATCTCTCTTAAATCTGTGCCTCATGTCTGGGGATGGTGATCACGCCCGACTCCAGGCATGGCTCGTCTGTGGACAGTCTCCCTCCATCTGGAACGGTCTTGCGCTGTTCTGTAGGTAACTGTCAGTGATAGTTCTGATAATTCGTGACCAAGCTGATCCATCTTGTCGATTGACGTCTACGCGACCATGTCCCTTCGACACTTCCCAGAAACATAGTTTTCTCCAAACTATCCGAGTTCCCCTTGGAATTATGTCCAAAGAACTGCAGGAGCCTTTTCTCGCATATGGAAGTAAGTCTTTCTTTTATCTCTAGTTCCTGGAATATGCATAGATATATTTGTACGTCTGGCTGTCCCCGGAATCCGCAGCATTTGCCGCAAACATCATATTTTATAAGCTTAATTTTTTTTTCTTTTCAGATTCTCTCAGTTTTCAACACTATACACCGTACATGAACACTGTTATAACCAAGGCCTTCACCAGTATCTCTTTGGTGTTGATGGTTATACCGTGATTCTTCCAAATCTTCACCAGCCGACTCATTGCAAGTCAATTCCAACACGCCACCGTATTTCACCTTCGCACCTATCACCATCGCTGATGAGGGAACCTAGACAAATGAAATGGTTGACTCTTTCTAAGTTATGCAACAAAGATAATGATGCTTCTTTATTTGCTTGATCAATGATCATAAGCTTAGTTTTACTCATATTCATTGAAAATCCTAAGTCTGAACTAGCAGCATCTATTCGGTCAATCAGTTCTTTCATTTCAATTTTGACGATGCAATAAGTGTGGTGGCATCAGCATATCTCAGGTTGGATAACTTACTTCCTCCGATTGTCAAGCATCTTGTCCAGTTGTTAAATGCCTTCCGGCAAAAATGGATTATCCAAAGTCTAATTTCAGCGCAGTTGGTTCGATGAATAAGCGTTGTAGATACGAGTATGTATTTCCAAAATCGTTTGACTCTTCGAATACTGGTTTTTAAAAGTTGATTGACACGACCCGATATGCGATGTGGTGATGCAATCCGCATTTGTTTTGGCTACAGAAGCACTATGAATAATTATTCGGTGAAATCATAACCCATTCATTATTCCTTCGCGAAAGGAGATCTAAGAACTTGCCGCCCGCTCTGGTGTATGGTCAGTAGTTACTACTCAGTAGCGTTCGTAGTTATAAAATGTAGCTACTAGTACAGTGGTGGGAAACTTATGGCTCGTGTGTCACAGGTGATACCCTGAGAAATTTTAGGTGACACCTATCGTTCACGGATGATCTTACTACGTTTGGAGTGAGTAAGGATTTGGAGTTGCAACTTGCAGGATTTCAAGGCAACATCTGGACCCAAGGATTGGAGGTCCAAACTCACGATTCTAGAAAGAAATCGTTTGGAGAATGAAAAAGAGTTCTACTACGAACAGGTACTTTGAATACTTGAAACCGATTACTGAACACTTTTGGCACTCTAAAAAATCTAGCGATGGCTTTACTTACAATGTTCTCTCTGTGTGCTTTTGAGAGAACTTATTCTCGGCATCGAATAATATGAAAACAAATAAAAGACACCGGCTGACTGATGAAGTTTGTAACGTTTGCTTATACCTAAAATGTGCAATATACCAACCTTCAATGAAGGATTTAGCAAATTCAATTCAGCAACAATAAAGTAATTAATGGAAATTAATGATTTTTTGCTTCTTAATATAAATATACCCGGGTCAAGCCATTCTTTTTAGAATTTTGACAAGCCAAATTAAAAAGGTTACCCATCACTGTACTAGTACCTAGTAGTATGTATATCCGCCGAGTGCATACGTGATAACCACAACCCCATTTTGTCCGCCAACTGTAGACAAAGAAAGGTTTATGACTTCCGGTGACGTAGGTATTCGGGAATGTCAGGATCGGGATATTTTTTAATTTGATGTAAAATTATCTCATTTTTGCCTCCTCTTTCACAGTAGTAGCTGCTCGATTGTGGAATAATCTACCCACTAATGTCAAAGACGCCCCTTCTCTATTCACACTTAAATTACTATTGATATTTCACTATCTAAATGTTTTAGTTTTTCCTTTTTTTCTTTTTTATTTGTTTCCATCCCACTTTTACCCCCTTCCGTTTTTACAATATGGTGAAGTTTTTAAAAACTTTTATTAATTTATCTTTCTTCAAAAAGATGGTAGGAATCTTTTGTTTGTTTTTTTTAGTTAAAAAATCTAATTTACAATATTTGGGTTTGTCAAAGTTTGTTTAGAATGTGACATTTGTATCATAGTGTGTTTCAATGCCTCAAAGTATTCTCAATTGCTAAAGAAATATGAAATATTTCTAAAATATGTACTAAATAGTAAGTATAAATATATTTTTAGATTTTTTAAATATTTCTGTACGCGTCCCTTTTAGTTTCACAAATGAATCTCAAATGAACTTCATGTAATCGTCTGTTTATGAGAAAATGTACTTTAATTTCATTGAATGTTGTGTTGTGGTGTTACGATAATTTAAAATAGACTCTGGTGTTTATTTTGGATTTTGTAAGCACTGAAATGGTTTGTAACAAAACTCTCAATGGCGCTATAAAAGGTCTGTTGGCTGTTTTAAGTGGTCGCTTTACATACCGCGTAACATTCACCATTTTACCTTGCCTGTGTTTGAACATCCACATTTCATGATCTCTTAAATTTCACAAAGGTCAACATATGGTAAATGTTTTTTTTTGTCTTGAATAATATTATTTATCAGTTTTTTCAAATATTTTATTTTTTTAATTGAATGTGACAGAATTTTAGTTATGTAATTAATTAAGGTGCTATAGGTTAAGGTTAGGTTATTTTTTAGTTTATAAAACTACGTGGATAAACCTGGCATTCATTAAATTATTTTTTGATACTTTCAATATGCAAAGCTAATGAATAATAATTCGATGTAAAACGATCAATAAAAGCATCATTTTAATGACTATCTTTATGTTTATTATATTTTTTGCATTTTTATTAGCTCCCCTCGTCAAATGTATTTTGCCAAATCATTCAATCTGAACCCCTAAATCTGAAATCTGAAATACTTCATCGGATAAAAGTAATAATTTTTGTTAAACGACCACATTAAGGCATATTTCACATCTCCCCATTATTTGACAAATTCGTTCTGCAGTATACCGCTACAGTATACTCACTACAAATAATAGGAAATGAGATATATTAGTGTGTTGTGCAAACATCAATAATTTTTAAATTTTGGCTGTCATTTTTGTATTTGGGGAAGATTTAAAAATAAGCCGGATTTAAATATACTGTTGGTTGATTTATAGAGAAGTTGGTAGATACTTTTAACAACTGGGTATGTAGGTATTCGTTTATATAAAATAAAAAAATATAAACGTAAAATACATATATTTTTCGTTCCGATAAACTGTCATAGAAGCAACTATTTTTTTATTAAAAAATGTATGATATATATATATATATATATATACATTTTCGTTCAATATGTGAATTTTTTGCGCGAAGCGAAATCTTTTTTTAAATTTATTTCTTGGTTTCGCGAGGGTAACTGCTTTAAAATAGCAGTTACATTAGCTAGCATTAAGTAAAGCACATCGGACTTAGGAAAGAGACTGCCGGCGTAATCGGCAAACTGCAGCTTTGTAGAGCGTTGTCTTTGTCATACATACTCCTGCGACAGAGACGACGCTCTACAAAGTCGGCAGTCTCATTTTTAAGCCCGATCTATTATATTTACTGCCGGGTACTCTACATTTTATTAACCATCTCTAGTGGAAAGTAGACGGTCTCATAGCGTACTAGTTAGTGCGTTTGCCTGCCATTAAAAAAATGTAAATAAAATCAAAAGTTACTATAAAATAATCTGCCGTATGTAATTTGATAGTAGTTATGCAGAAAGCCATAGAAAAGTGAAACTGAGATAATAGCATATTTATTAGAAGAGTGAATAATCAAATCTACACAAAAGTTGGAATGTTTTTGACTTTGACAAATGATAAACAATGAATACATTAGTTTTTTTTTGTATTACAAACAAGAATCTACTTACCGACTTTTCTATGTCTACCGGTTTCGAGACGTACCCATCTCTTCGTCAGGACACCAATTAAACCAACATGCAAAACCCACTATACACCTTCACCATAGTTGTTGCACAATAATATTATAACCAACACGACATGCATTTTAATAAGCACATGCACTGATTAGGACAAACATGCACTGATTAAATTGTGAAAATATTCTGTTGTTTGAATTATTTTGAGGAATCTCATTATGTATTTGAACAGTGTTAATGAAATTTCAAGTTCCGTAAGATTTTTCTAGTCCTGTGGGTGTTTTCTGCAAATTGAGAAATTCCGGTTTTGTGATCGACACTATTTTCAGAAGGTGATTATTTCAGTTTTTAGTCTGAAAGCGGTTTGGCGGTTTTAAGCAGAACAGAAAATTGACTTTACTGCACCCGATAACACCAATATCAATTATTTTCAATATTGTGAACTGGCTGCTTTCTGCATAACTACGTTCATTTTATCTTGCCTTGTAGATTTTTGCGATCGGATCGTATGAAATCGGCTATTGTCCACACTCATGTGAAAATTATATTTTAAGAATGAATAAAAAAAAGCTTGCTGTAATTACCATAAAATGCATGTTTTTTATATAAAATACAATGTATTTACCTATTTGTGGTGAAAGGGAATGACGATGATGATGATGATGACTTCGCCTAATGAGGAAGTTCGGTGGTTTTTTAAAATTATTTTTTTGTTAATAGACTGTTAAACTAAGCCAAGGATTTTTTTTTACAATTTTTATGTATCGTATTATCAGCGCTATGATTTTGTGTTGTGTTTCTGAAATAACTCCGCGTGTGACGTTAGAGGTTCTCTTCCGCTTATTCTCGTTCAGTTCTGCCATTAATCTATTGACGGCAAGCAAACCGGAAACCTTCCATAACTTTCTTATCATTGATTGATTCGTATGAACCAGTGACGTCGTTCAAAGTAGTTTGTTTTGTTTTTTTTTTTAAATCTCACATTTAAGGAAACTTTGCCGTACAATTGAATGCTCCAATTTTTACCAGGCGCAAGAAAACATTTATTGTATCAAATTTCCCGTTGGGCTGAAGTTTCTTATTAACTTATCCTTAGTGCATAAGTTGAATAAGAGTAAACTTTTGCATTTTTTCTAAATATGTACCCACATAAATTACTTTTAAATGCCATTTCTTCAAACTCTAAATCAACCCCGAATCGATGAAAAGTACAATGTGTTTTTTTTTGTAATTCGATATTTTTATATTTTTCACAAGACAATTTTCGACTCGTGGCGGTATCGATTGCCCCTTCGTCTGAGTAACAAATATGTTCTAAGAAAAAACCTTTACACATCATTAGTTCGGTTGTCATTACACAAAACAAATTACAGACATTCATTGCATATTTTATTGCATCAATTAGGGATTCGGGTCCTACCTTGTGAACCATTTGTGTGATGGGTGATGGATATTAGGGTTCCCATAAAAGTCCCGACTATTATCCCCCTTTGAATATTATGCAATGTAAACGATGACAGTTATTAGCACAGCCAATTATTTATTATTTCGAATATTTATAAATCTAATGAGACAATGGGTATTGTTATTTCAGAAAATACTTAAGCACGAATATCGTATCCCATGATGTGCAATGTGCACGACCTTAAAACATGTTAGAAAAAATAGGAATGTAATGTATGCTTGACTATTACTATTTTTTACAAGGAATCCTAACTCTATTGTTTATGAGATTATTTTTGGATGGATACCATATCGATGCCCTAGTTCTGTAGGGAAATGATTTTAAATGTTTGGGTAATTTGGGCTAGATGGTAAAGAAACACTCCCTTTCCACATTTCAATAAAGAAATAAGTCAAATTTGCCTTATTTTTGGACTAAAATCCGATAATTCCTTGTGGAATTATCATTAAATCAGCATATTGTTAGTTCAATAGGGAAACATTTGACATGTTTCTCTTTTGGACACTTTTATCTCTTTCTCTACACTAAAACCTTTGGGAATTCTGTAGAAACAAATCAAAATTCTGGATTGATTGGATTATCTCTCCTTCTCCTTTTCATCCTATTACCTCTCCTCTCCTCTGTTCATAGTATTATTTAATTTTGGTATAAAATTATAAGTGTAAATTTTTCAGATAATTTTTGTTTTAAATTTTTAAACAAAATCATAAGATTCTTGTTAAATATGTCCATGTACCTTCTTGTAGTTTTCTCAAACTTAACGGTTTGGGTTGGTAGGAAGAAATTGTCTTATGGCAATATGCCCGTTCTTATACATATGTATATAAATTGTATATGCATTTAAAGTGTAAATTTAATAAATAAACGAATCAATATGTTTTTGAGCATCATGTTTGATTGTTTGAGAAACCGGATTCTTTAAAATGTGTTTTCCTTTATGATCTTCTTCTAGAACACCTTCTGAAGAAACTTTTTTTGAGGTTGTGAAAAAGTACATTTATAACTAACTTCTAAATTTGGGGTAAAACCAAATTTACAAACTTTAATTACGTATTTTTTGCAATTTTAAAAGTTTTTAAAAATATTTATTCTTTAGGTAACATACGGTCGTACAAAAATAAAAATTATCATCACCATCAACATCAACATCATTCCCTTTCCGCACCTTATGGTGCATAGGTCCCTGCATTGGTACACCAATCGCTGCGTATTTTGATCATTTTTATTACATGAAGGTAAGATGTAAGATGAACAGTCTTACGCTTCAGATGATGATGATGATGATGATGTCCAAGGGCTATGAAAATATTCTAGTGTAAAAACTCAGTTTTAAATAATGTTTCATGTCAACCATGTCGGGAATCGAACCCGAGACCTCTTGCAAAGTAGGTAAACACGTTGACCACTACACCACCAGGCTGAATAAAAAATATGAATATTATGCTAAGTAGAAATTCGTTAGTTTGGTACTAAAGAAAATGATTATTTCATAAAAACTGTCAGAATGATAAACTGCGTTCGGCATTGTGACAATTTTCTGATTGCAATAAATTATAATATGATGCAACTGTTCCCCATACCTACAATGTTTTTTTTATTTATTTATTTTTATTATATACGCCTCCACTCAATCAACCTACAATGTTAGCTCACATAATAATTATTTATAGCATTCGTTGGAACCTATTTTTACACAGTGGATACGTCCTACGCAGTACCGTATAAAAATATACCAAAAAATAACAATGATGATTTCTTTGTATAAATGTTAACTCCGGATGCCGAAAAAAAAACCGTTGAATATTTTTACTGTATCTTTGTTTCAATTTAAAAAAATAACCTGACAAGAAAATCCTTTGAAAAATCGTAACAAAGAATCTTCACTATTGCTATCGTTTACTATACACCTAGTGCAAACCCTTAATTTTTCAATAAATTATTACACACGCAGAGATCACCGATCTTTACACTACACAACAAGGCATTCAAAACACTGGACAAGAATATTGGATAGCCTCCTCTCAAGCTAGGGGAAGACATCTTTTCCAGCTGAAAACAAATGTAACGGAAAAGCTTTGGTTTTCCAAAGTGATTTTGAACAAGTTTGAGACGTCTTCCATTAGCAGAATGCACACAGGGTACTGCAGTTATGGTTCTCACCTATTCAGAATCCATGTCCGGGACTCTGCAATGTGCGAATGTCAGCTTGACGAGGAAGATTTAAACCATGTTCATTTTGGATGCCCCATAAAAGATTGTTATCCTGAGTTCCTATCCGACTTTTCCGATATCAACGTCCCATTCCCTATTCGCATTTTTACTCTCCTGTCTCCACCCAATAAAAATGTATTCAAAATTTTATGTAAATATCTAGTTATAGGTGATATCAAGTTGTAAATATGTTTTATCTCGATATTTATAGTGTGCTTTATATTAAATTCTAACAAACTAACTTATATATGTAACTAACACATGTGTAAATTTATCAAAAACTCGACCCTGGCTAGAACACCCCAGTAATGAGGTGAAAGAGCCAATAAAAGAAGAAGAAGAAGGCATTCAAAATTGGTGCTCTGAATCGAGTCAGTGTCATGGCGCGTAATAATACTCTCTGGTAGTAGATATTAGATATTTTTGGAGTGAGTGGGGGAATATGGTAATTAAGGAGGGAAACATTGATTTTTTTAAAATAAAATATGAAATTGACATATTTAAGTGTACATATTTTTAAAGTAAACCAATGCGTTTTTGTTTTGTTATCAGTAAAATCAATATAGTTATTGTTTTAGTCAGTAAATGTCTTTAAATATGTCAATCCTCTACTGAGCAAAGGTGAAGCCATGACGTTTTGAGTGTTTTATGTGTATTTTTTTAATGTAATAGAATAGATTTTTTTATATAAAATTTAAGCGAAGCTCCTGGGTACAAACTTCATTGTAAAAATTTAAAACTGCAAATAATTTAGAAAACCTATAAAATCTCTTGTAGGGAATGCAAGTGATTCATTTTGGAGAGAATGACCCATGTGTTTTTTGACAATGAAAAATAAAATGTTTTGTGGCTTCTTTAATCAAATGTTGTAACTTTTAAACTAAAAAGTTTTATCAAAACCATTGAAAACAGGGGTCTGAGTTTTAGGGGATATCCCTATCAAGTTTACTACCCTCCAGTGCAATTATTATTATTTGACTTGACAAATGCATGGCGGGTGATAGATAACCCTTAAGATTTATGGGGTGCTTTAAGTGATAATTTTATTTCAAATTGAAAGTTATTACTTTGTGGTTACCCTCCAGTCTTATGCAAAGTTAAGGTAATTGTAACATTTATTATAAATAGTGTATTATCCTTAAAAAGTATTACAAAATGTGTATTTCTTTTAACGATTTATAAAGCTATGATTTAATTATAATTTAAGAATAATACCATAAAATTTGTGTAGATTTAAATGCTTGTATTTCTTTTTAAAAACCAAAAGAGAAGTTGTTTCTAACTTTCCTGTACAATATATTATTATCCTTAAATTATTAAAACAAATATTACTTCAATACATTGTATTTATATGAATACAAATTTACCCGAGTTTAGTCTAAATTTCAAACGAAATATAAAAGTAATTATATTTTATTTATATACAGCTTGTAAACATGTTTTTTTATCAGAAACAACATAGAAAATTATTATTTTTATGTAATATTTATAGACTTTTTTTTAAAGAACTGCGTTTTAAAATGGCAAAATCGTATGATTTCTTTACTTTTTATCAGACTAGTCTTAATAAATGCATTTTAATTTTCACCCTATGTACATACAATTATTGCAAATATTAACAAAAAATAAACATTCAAATTATTTTGAACTCTCAAAATTTGATATTATTTTTCATTTCAAATTTCGACTGACGCAACGTGACGTGAATGAAATAAAATATATTCTTTTAAAATACCATGTAATCATAAAAACATATTTATGTATTTTTTGAGATTTTCGTTTGCTTTCATTGCGGTTAAATAATTTAAGCACAGAAGAAACCCGAATTGGGGAGGAAAAGCTTGTTGAAAAGCGAGTGAAAGAAGATTTTCATTAAACCCCTATATACTCAGCATCCGAAATCGCTAAATATAATATTTTCGAGCAAATGTCAAGTACCTCTTAAGCGGTAATCTTCCGATCTTCATATCGAGCGACAAGCGTGACATGTGTTGGAATTAACCGGAATTAACATTGTGTCCCGATAGGGAGATGTTGTGTAAATGCTATAATCAGATGTCGGATGGGTATCGGAGCCTCCACTACACACAGCCTCCACGAGAAGGTTCTCGAATTACGTAATTAATCAAACAAACACATTAATTATTGTCACTGTGAATAAAAGAGCTTTGTCAGCCCATATTTTGCAGGATCTATCTACTTATAAATAGACGAATATACTCAATTTATTCATAGCTGTTAGAAATGGAAGATCTCAACACTAAATCAACGAGCGAAGTTTCAACGAATCCCGCTCTATCACAACTTGTTTCCCATTTTTCAACAAGGTTATTTACGGACAAAAGAAAATTAAATACATGAATGAATCGTAAAAACAATATGTATGATATGTGTGCCCTACTTTAAGATTTAAATAATTAAAAAAACGAAAATACTTATTAAAAAAACACAGGTCAAGTCTTTCATATTCCCTTCTCAAAAGCATTCTCCATCTCTATTGTAATATATGTCTAATCTTTCTTTCATCTAATCTTTCTTTCACTTCTATTTACCTACTTCTTTACTGTAAAAACTTAAAAAGCAGAATCAATATTTTGACCATGTTTTCATTTCTTGTTTTCTCATTTTTAATTATCACCGATTGTTATATGCAGGAAAATTTTGCCCTTTAGACCTCATTTAATCGGCCATACGGGCTTTATTTTATCGGCATTCCTGGCCTCGGGGATGCAAGTTTCGGACATTCAGAAATTTCGGCCTAATTTCAGGAAAGAATTTTCGTTTTCAACACTCGTTATACTAAGTTGTTTGGTTTCAAGTTTCAAACGAAGATTCTACTTTATTAGGTAATCCTTACTTTTATTAATATAGCAAACCCCCCCTCCCCATCGTTAAAATTTATGAGGAGAAGTTAGTATATTCAATTTAAAATGTGAAAATATTTCTAGCTTTTTGACATCGTAGTTTAATATTACTATCTCTGATATTACCGGCGTCGAATTCCGAGGCAGTAATTGAGCGCGGCATAAAAAATTGAAAGCTTAAATTTGAAAAAAACATTTTAATAATTGACCTTTTGTATACGTGTCACCATTGTGGACAATGATAGAGCCTGCATCGAATATAATAATAATTAAATATATCATTTCCGTGTTCATTGCGTTATACCTAGAGAATACAGTAATATTTCGTAAACAATGTTTGAAATTAAGTTTCCTCTTGCGCCTGCATATGTTTTATTCTAGTCTTTTTTCAAAAAGAGTAACTGTGTTTATATTCGTAAGATTTCAAGAGCTTCCTTAAGTATTATGATATATCAAATGGCACGAGTAAGTATTTCATGTGTTCTTGGGCCACTTGACTTATATACATATTATTATTTCCGGTTCGTTCTCAATAGCATTTAATTGATTTATGAATTATTGTATAAGTATATTACATGTTATATTTTATCTAATGGAATCAGTAAAGTAATTCAATAGAAAATGTGTGTATTTGCACAAAAAATAAACGTATCTTCTGATCATGTTTCGGAAAAAAATATACAAATATACAATTTTTCGTACGGAAATTTCAATCTTCCCATATAGTTGTAAGTAATCGGGGATCATTTTACTACTTACCATACTTTTATTCTTTTAAATTAATTATCTTATTAATCAAGATAACAATCTACCTAGGCTTTTTTACAAACAAGATAGTTATTTTTCTGAGCGTAAAAATCAAATTTTGAATTATGCAATAGGTACTCGTGTATTGGCTTTATAAAATGTAGCAAATTTTAATTATTTTTATTTATGTAAATGACTGATTTACAATATACTTTCAAATCAATATTATATTTATTTATGGACTTATTTGGTTTATTTAACAACGGTAAATACATTTATATTTATTTATTTGATATGTATATACTATGTGGAAATCTGTTATTAGTTCTGAGTTTATACACTATATCTGTTTGTTTACTAAATATGTATGTAGAACTGTTGATTTCCCAAATAAAATAAAATAAAATTAATAAATAAATTTATAATACATACAGGTACAATTGAAATAAAATACAACTAAAGAAAATTAAAGCTCGGACACAAAATGAAATAATAATTTCTTATTCTATTTAATTTACGAATGACGAATACAATGCAGATAAGTCGATCTACCTACCATGCACGATGTCATGGTTAAAATTCCGACTCGAATGAAACATGTTTATTTTAAAAAGTGTCTACACAGCAATATTCCATAGTTGCTGGACTGATCTTCTAACCTTTATGCTTAAAAAAGTTATTATATACTATGTTTGATATACTCATGCAGTGCCATATGCACCATTAAGTTTGAAAATGGGAATGATGATGATTTTATTTTGAAATAAAAGTAAGGGATTTTCATGGTTTAAATAGCTAGAAAATTCAGGAACGTTGGATTTTTTCATTTTCTCTGACAGGATCTGAATACATAGTTCATATACATAGTACAAGTATACCTTTGCTCGTCCACCGTTGAAAGCGAAGAGGTTTTTACCCGTGAATATATGGGAATTGGGTACCATAGCAGACTGGTGGTTTCGCTAAAGCTTGTACTTACACGTTATGTAGATGGTTGCACATGATTTCAAAGGCTTTTGCGGTCTGAGTATGTTGTCAAACAAAATGTTCGAAAGAGGGAGCAGAAAAAATAATAAAAACTCCAAACAGAGATATAAACGTATGTAGGTACCAACAGATGCAAACTATTGAAAAATAAACATTTCATCACTATCGTCATTTTATTTATTTATTATTTACTGAACACTTTATATCCATTTAAATTTTATACACATAAAAGGGCGGGCATATTGCCTTAAGGCATTTTCTTCCTACCTACCCAAACTGTTCAGTTTGAGAAAATAAATAGTAGGTACATATATGGTAGTATTTCAGATTTTCAATTTCAATTTCAATTTATTTATTTTAAATATAACATATACATTACAAAAATATATTCAATACGTACATATTATAAAAAAGAAAAAAAAATACACGAAAGAGACTCATTTCAAAGTAGTCGAAGAATCCTGCTCCGGAAAACCCCTTCGGATACATGGAACAGATCAATATCCAGAGCGATGTTGTTCAGCATAGCGGTAGCCCTTCCAACAGGCATAACCATAGGCAGGTTGGTTCTGAATATTGGAATATGAAACAATCTATGCTGACGCTGTCTTAGGTAATTATCAGGAACATACAAACCAATGCTCATCATAATTTCAGAATTATCGATCATACCGCGCAACAATCGATAAAAATGTGTGGTCAAATACACATTCCTTCTAGTCTCTAAACTGTTGTAGCCAAGCATACCCTGGAGAAACTCGGTCGGGTAGAGCCAAGGATAATACCCGCACTCTCTCATGTAGAGATATCTCAGAAACTTCTTTTGGATTTTCTCTATCATAAGAGAGTACTTCAGTTCATGTGGCCCCCAAATCATCGAGCCACTCTCGAGTCTACTTCGCACCAAGGAGTTGTAAAGAGTTCTCAGTACGCGGGTATTTTCGAAAACCCTGGCAGTACGCAGAACGAATCCTAACATCTTCAATGCATCACCACTGATTGTCTCTATGTGTTCATGAAATGTCAGAGTGCTTACAAATCTTACGCCCAGATCCTTAACATTCGATTTTACATTTATATATCTTAAATATAAAAATTCACTAAAAATCTACACTATAATATGAAAAGAGGTGGGTGAATTGGAAGGAAAGAAGGGGACACTTTGCACAGAAATATTTACTATTCAGCCTACGTTTTATAATCCAATTTTTCTCAACTTTTCCATATGTTAAATTTTGATCATCGAGTCAAAAACAATTATTCAGGATTTTGGTTCTATTTCGAGCACAGAACTGTTTGCCACCATATACAGTGGTTTAGTTAGTTCAATAAAAAATATTATATAAATATAATAATAGTAGTAAATATGTCAGTAGAACATTGAATTATATTGTACCTTTCATTTTTAATATAATTCCTACTGTCCTTAGATTTAATTATATTATGTGATGAGAAAAAAAATAGAAATTGGCTTCTTAATCGTGAGTTTTTGTATTTATGTTCTATGAATAATGTGTTCAAATTTGATTTATACAGGGTTTTCTTTAAACCCTGTCACATCCGAAATCACAATGATCAGTATGGGCAAGAAGACATATTAGCATATTAAAAAATATATTTAGGACAAAGATTTAAAAAAATTAAATATTTAAAAAACAAATGGTTGCTTACTTCTGCAGGGGAGAAGTGAAGGGCGCGCGGTACAGTATCAGATTCCCCTCTCCCCCTCCTCGTTTCACCCCTGCAGAAGTAAGCAACCATTTGCTTTTTTGATATTTAATTTTGATAAATTTTATTCGTTCTAAAAAATATTTTAATGTGCCAATATACCTTCTTGCTCATACTGATCATCGTGGTTTCGGATGCGACAGGGTTTAATGAACATCCTGTATGTATATTATTTTTTTCATGATATATTTGTTTTTCTTATTTTTTTGATTGAGCGATTACTACAACTACTGCTACTGCTCTAACTACTGCTCCTTATTTCGACTGAAATGGTTTATGCAAAGATATTTATTTTTAAGTAGGATAAATATTTATACAGGTTAAACTTGATGAGGTTTTTGTATTTATTAAGTGTACTTCTTTTTTATGTATCATAATTTTTATTCATGTGTACTTTTACAATTAAATAAATATATTACTCAAATTACATACATTAATATTATTATTATAAATCAAATTTCTCTTTTGAAATTTGTATTACTACTAAAATCGCTTTAATGAAATTTTATCGACTTCTCTTGGTTTAAAATTTTCTCCTTGCTTTTTCAAATTTTAAAGATTACTTGCTATACTTGTTATTCCTTCTTAATTTTTTCTTTTTTCTCTGCTGCATTGGCATGTTTTTATACTTTTAAACTACTTTTAATTACTTATATTATATATATTACTAAAATCAATATATTGCTGCTCTTACTATAATGTGTCATTAATTCTGAAGATGTTTTTTAAATTGACCTAAATTTATTGTCTTATATTTCACTTAAAGATTCTTCTCATCGTTTCTTTGAATCCGTTAAAATAAATATGTGTATATTTATGTTTTTCCTTTTTTTTAAAAATGTTATTACTGTTTTATTTTATTTTTACATCTGAGCATGTTTTTCATTCTTTATTTCCATTCTTAATTTTTAATTACTCTTACATATTTTCTTCATTTTTAATATTATTTCCATTTGTAAATACTCACTACAAACTACAAACTTCCTTCTTTTTCCTTCTCTTTTTTATACTTTCATAATTAACCTTACATATAATTGCTTTTTAATATGGAAACTTCACTGGTCCATTAGAATTAAGTCTAATTGTGTAAAGTATTAAACTTTGTAACTGTACTGTATGTTTCCTGAATAAAAGAAAATAAAAAAATAAAAATAAAATAAAAAATATAAATATATATTGTAATATTCATCTTCTCGGACACGGAATAAAAAGTTTTAAGATATATACAATTCTTGGGTTTTTGTTTTAAATAAAAGAAACACGAATATCATTTTAACGTAAAAAACGTTGATACGTTTTCAGTATTATATTGGAAACGATAAAATGATAACAGTAAAAAATATTTTATTTCTTCATATACGTGTAAATTTTCTTAAAAGCCCTTATGGCTCAAATACTGTGGAATAAAGCGGCCCATACATTTCACTTCTTATTTCTTACCCGTGTCTGACTTAAAAAGGGTCTTGTTCTATATGTTTAATAACGTTGATTTGATGCTGCGTGTATTCCCCATTGGGTGCTTCCCTCTCTCTCTCTAAATCTTCCCGGATATCCTGCTTCTTCCTTCCGGTCTCCTACTTCTAGCTACTTCCAATGTTAACGATGCAATGTAATCCTCGGAGACCAATACAATTGGTTCAAATTTATTCAAATTACTAATAAAAAGAGAGGGCGTTGTAAAACATACAATTGATTTGCGGGGGTTACCAGTTACCAGTTGTCCCTTTGTAGATACGAATAATAGAATCATATTTGCTACAACATGTAAATATAAATTTAATAAACTTTCGTATTCCACATAGACCAACAAGACTAATTTTATTGCTTTACGGTCATCGTCATGGTACTAATTATTATATAATTATATTTCATACCACGTCGCTGATGATCAATTCCCGTGTATTAAAAAATAATTAACAATTAAAAAATCAAATAATGATTACAAAATGTTATTAAATATTTGTATATAACCACTTACCGACTTTTCTGTCTACCGGTTTCGAGACGTACTCGTCTCTTCATCAGGACACCATTAAACCAACATGCAAACCAACATGCAAAACCCACTATACACCTTCACCATAGTTGTTGCATAAAAAAATAAATCCAACACGACATGCATTTTAATAAGCACATGCACTGATTAAATTATGAAAATATTCCCTTGTTTGAGAATTAATGAAAAAAGTAGAGGGGATGGAGGGAGGGGATAAGCGTTATAGGTTTTATAGGGTGACCATTACAGTGGAACATCGTATAAAGGACTATATTGGAAGTTTGTTTGATTATTGATCAAAGGAACATTATTTTTTAAAGCTATCCTAATATGAAATATTTCCATATTATTTACTTTATTATTTGTATGTAAGATTTTAACTCTAGTATTTTTACTAAAATCATTGCTCTGCTAATTTTTTAAATATTTAATAACATTTAGTAAAATGTTTGACCACAAAGTTAATGCTTTAAATATTAATAATAAATAATTATAGATCTTCACTTTTGTTTTAATTCTTTACTCTTGTGTGTATAATGATTTTTAAAATTTATTATTGTTTAGTATTAATATTTATCTAAACCATGAAGTAAACTTTTTAACTTTCCTTTTAAAGCACTTTCTTTTTCTTTTTTTTCTTCTCTTTCTCTTTTTTAAAACTGCTATTTTCTTTCATTAACTTTTCTTTTTAATAGGTAAATATTTATATTTGTAACAGATGTAATATTTCTTTTTTTATACATAAATACAGTTTACCATTATATAATTTTCAATGTTTTTGTTGTTTTTGAATATTATGTTATTATTTGTTGTATTTTTTTTCTTTGGTTTAATTGTAATTATGTAAAAGGTTCATGGAACCGTAAAAAAAAAATATTTAGAATATCTTCACATAGTACTGTAGCTGTACGTTGGTAATATTGATTATATCAACAGTAATGGTCAGCGTGTTTGCTTACTTGCAAAAGGTCTTGGGTTCAATTTCCGACATGCAAGACACGAAATATTGATTTAAAAATCTATTTTAACATCAGAATATTTCAAAGTCCCTAGACTGGCACCTGAAGATTGATAATTTTACCTTCATGTCACAAAAATCATCAAGATACGATGCAGCTGGTTTGACATTATTATGCTATTAATGTGTTACGGAAATACAGACCTTGCTATTTTTTTTTAAGTGTTTGATTTCCAAATATAATAAATATGTTTTTTTTTAAAACCAACTGTGTGCTATTGAATATTGTCTTGTTTATCCTAAAATCAATCAATGGCACAACAATATGCAGTCTCAAACAATTAATTAGCTTAGGCAATTTTTAAATAACAATGAAATATTTTGTAAATCTTATCCAAATCCACACTAAATAGTAAAATTAGTGTGATTGACATTTTTACAGTCTTTTTTATTTATTTAATGGCTAATCTCAGGTAAAAGTCCTGCAAAAGAAAATTGAGTAAAAATTAGTCGACCTCGTGTTGTTCTGGTAAGTGCGTTTTCCTGCCATTCATTAAAACAATTAAAAAATCGTTACAATACAATAACAATCCATCTTCCCCATGTAATTTGATCGTGCCGTGTGTTTTTTTTTTCATTGCGTGAAAGCGACCTAACTGTGAGTAAATGTGATATAATGTAGTTCTTTTTTCGGTCAAAATCAATAATTTTGCATTATATCGATGCTCCGTTAATGTATCTCAATTATTAAATTATGTAATTGTAACAATCTGAATATATGAAAATCAATCAATAAATTTTATATTGAAAGTTAAATGTGTTATTGATATTTCAAAAAGGGTAAAATAATATACACATACTGCAAAATCAAAGGTTTAAATTTTGGGTTAGGACTACATAAAAGAAATAATCAAAATTGGGCTCATTGTGCGCAATGAAAAATTACTGCTATTTCACTGGCAAGTATCTCTTATTAAAAAAAAAAAAAAACAAAATATCCTGTCAAAATACAGACGTTTAAAAAATGGGCGAATAGCCAGGAACGAGTTTCTCATCAAACCCCGCGGCGCGATTAGAGAAATAATCTGTCTGAAGGCTCTATGGTACGAGTAACTTTAGCTCGCGGTGCACAATATGCAGGGATTCACACTACGCCTGCAACCCTCAATCTTCCACCCTCCACCCCTTGCGCCTCCAGCTACCCTTGTTTACTTACCTTCCCCAGGTTTCATCCCTCCCCGCCCCGCTATCCCCGGAGCACTCATTAGCCCTAATACATATTGCATTATTTGCCAGCAAACGTCTCATTTGAGCGCCGCACTTTTTGTTTGCCAAACGCTTCCGAGAATTTTATTCCAGTCTTACTTTTCCCCCTAGATTTCTCTGGATTTTTTGCAAAATTTAACCATATTTATTGTTATGAATATTATTCGCTAAATAAAACTATATAATAATAACCTAGATTGTGTCATCTAATAATTAGGAAACATGTAAGGTTATATGTATACATTTTTTATATTTTGTTCCTGCATTGTATTATCTCAGTAGAAAACACATCAAGTTCTACATATTTTTCACATATTGTTCATTGGTTTATCGTAGTAGAAAACAAAATATATCATAGTTCAACATATTTTTTTAAATATTGGTCCTACCTTGTATTATCTCAATAGATAACGTATTATAGCTTTACAATTTTGATATTTCGTTACTATATTTTTTCGGAGTTTATATTTTAAGAATATTATAATAAACAAATGTTGAATTAGAAAAATGTGTTTTATTCGAAGATTCATGTGGTGCATAGGTCACATGAGATGGAGGTGATTTTCTTCGGTAAAAGGTTTAATGGTATCATGCTTTACTCTGCTCATCTGGTTGGTGAATGGGAAAGTTCAGATGGGTGCTTCGCCCCCCGGAACTTCTGCATCACAATGGCAGATAATCTATCAACAAAGCAATACCCTTCATATTCATTTTCATATAACTATTTATTCACCTCAGGCGCGCATGCAGCGCGCCTAAATAAAATAATAGTACAGATTTTCGCATTGGTTATTTATTAAATTGTCCGAAATAAATTTCAATATTCCCCTTCGTCGCACTCGACATACTACGTTTTTGAGCAACCAACGACAAATGCAACTCCAGCGGTGCTATTCTGAACCCCTCTCACGGCCGTAGAAAACACTTTTATCTCGTGTTACATACAAAATACGCGAGATAAAACTGTTTTCTACGCCGCGAGAGCGTTTTAAATATCATCCCAGAGCGCCTCAGAATTCTCTTTTAGGAAGAGCAATTAGTAATTTTTCGAAATATTAGAAGACGTTCGTTTTGGACTTGGACTTATTTAACGACTCAGCTCTCAACTAAAAAAGGAAGCTGAGTCCCATCGACAATAATAATATTTAGCCTCTTTTGAAAAAAACATTTATTTTACATGTACTACCATAATTGGCGGCCTCCGTGGTGTTGTGGTCAAGACGCTTGACTCACACACGAAAGGTTCCGGGTTTGATTCCCGGTGAGAACACAAAAAAATATATGTGATTTTTCTCAAGCCTGGGTGTTCTGTGATGTAATTCCCAACTGTAATTGGGCCTTCTAGCCTGTTGTTGTGCTTAAAAAAAATACACCTAACACATTTTACACACATCACTCCATAAACCACACCCCATACTCCATATTCACAACAATAAAATCACGTATTATTCACATTCTCGTAACATCTTGTTGTCCTGTCCAGAAAATTGTATTAGTGTTGTCTACGTAATTGGGGCTGTGTTAGGTTTATACTTTCTTTGTAACAATTTTGCTGTAGTATACCAATATTACTGTGTGCATAACAATAAAATTTAAATAAAGTAAATTAAGATTTTTGCGTATTAATATTAGCATATTTAAAATTTATCAAAAACAATGTAGCGGCTTGCAAATCAATACAGTGATGATCTAGATCTGTTTCATACGTTGATAGTCCTGTATTCTAATAAACCATAGATCTTCAACCCGCGGCCCGCAGTGGTTTCCTCGGCGGCCCGGCAATAACCTGGCAAAATTAAATTTATTGATCTATGTATAATATACATATGTATCTTAAGAAATTCAAACAAAATAGTTAAGTACTTACACAAATGTGCGCAATTCGTATTAATGTTGCTATAAAACGATTTTGTTTGATTCCTACATTACATAGGCACACTGTACCATCAAGCAAGCTACATTATTTCCGAGAAAATAGGACGTAAGTCAAAAGCATCTACTGAGGGCGAATTCATAAAATAATGAATGGAGGCTGCAGCAGAAGTATTATGCCCATCGCAAATGCAACTTTTTTCTAAAGTATGTCTGGCGTTACAGTTGCAAGAAGGGTAGAATAACTGGCAGGTGATATTGAAAGAACATTAAAGGTGTCAGGTATCGCAATGTGTTGGCAGGTTTTCTCGATTTTTTTTCTAAATACATCTTCGTTTAAAATTTTCCTAAAATCAGAGATCATGCACTAAAAATGACGTCACTTTGTTGAACCACATATCTATGCGAGGAATTGTTCTAAAAGTGATTAAGTGATATTATTCCCTAGTATTGCGGCCCGCTGAACAAAAACCAAAGTTTTTTCGGCCCTTGACTTCAAAAAGGTTCAAGACACCTCTAATAAATAATCAATAAATTGACGACTTTGCGAATGCAGAGGGTATAATTTTTTTAATTTTTTTTTTTGCTTTGAACTGTTTGATCTCCATTTTCTATTTTAGAGTTTTTTTATTATAAGTTTAATCGTATATATATATATATATATTAATATTACATACATGAAGGTTTTCTTCCTGTTTTTGTTTTTGTGTATTTAATATGGTTTCTTTCTCAAACGCAACAATCAAATACGAAACTAGTGTTTTGTACGGCGAAATAATATAACTTCAGCGCACTTTTTTTCAAATCTTCCTTAAAATACTTTAGAACTTTGTTTGTTTATTTAATTCTCCCTTATGCAATTATTATGAAAGAGCTATTAATTATTTATACAGATACATGATCGTCAACGTATTAGTGATGCGCCTTAATTATCTGTTTAAGTGATGCTGTGGAATAGATGGAGTCAGCAGTCGGCATTGAATATCATCCTACATTTGCATTCCTTGTCATTCTCGCCATTCCTGTCGCTAATCTTCGCAGAATAACAAATGATACCATTCGTTATCTTGATGGGAGCTACCTTTGTATTACGGGGGATAATTGAACTACGAGTATATACAAATAAATGCACCAATAAAATCATTGTAATGCTTTGAAAATATCACGCCATTCGTTATTCTGAAACTGCATTTATACTTTATAAATTACTAATAAAAAATTACCAGTTAATTGTAATCGATCAAATAAGAATAAGTTGTCGATATTTGTAATATTTAAAAAAAACTGTACTTCCCCACACTTTCTATTTCAAGGGGCCACATTCAACGAAAGTGAGGTTAGTTAGAACTTCGAACTTTTGATCCGTGTTTTCTGGGGCCACAAACCGTAGTTTTTTTTCTGTTTTCATTAGTAACTTGGCTAATTTTTAAATTTCATGTAGACATATTTGTATGCATCGACCTATCCATACATATAGACGCACCCTTTAGAGTCAAATATTTTTTTAAGTTATGAGACGAAAACGTACCCATAGTTAATAAGTTTGTTTATTTATACCAGGGCTACATTCAACGACCATGCACCAAAAATCGGTATCCACCGATTTTTGGTAAATACTTTAATATTTACAATCAACATTCTTTTTTAGTGGATCCCAATCAGATTCTTTCCTTAAATTCCTTGTAGTTTTGACCCATTTATTTCTTTTCACTGGATTTTGGGGAACATAAAAATAATAAACTAACATTTATTCTAGTTTAAAGACGTATTCCTATCAGTGCACTCCTGTAAGTATGAAGAGCTTCGAAATTGCTTTGCTAAGCGTAGTTTAAAGTTTACAAAAAAAAATATTTCACTTATTAACAAAAATTTCACAATCCAAAAGGAATGCAATGTTTATCCGAAAGGTTTTTACACGTTTTCATGATACAATTTTGGCATTTTGGTTTCGATTCTAAACGGCACACCTGGCTGGAGGTCGAAGAACAACTAAATACGCGTTGGGCATCCCTGAGCGTTTGAGCATCAGTTAAGTGTCAACAATTTTGAGTGCTCAGGGCGCGTCTATGTGTATTTATAGGTCGATGGATGTATGTATATTAAATGTCGGATATTTATTTATTTATTTACTTAAGTTAGTTAATATTACATTGTATATTAACTAATATATTTACAATTATAACAAATACTTATTAAATATTTCTTACATAACTACATTATTACAATAAACATAACATTTTTTTTTTAAATCCGTAAGTTTTCTTTCATTCTTCATACTTTCATGCATCTCATCATACAGTTTTAACCCTTTATACATTAAGCTATTTTGTGATTTTGTTTTTTTCTTAAGTGGTAGTCTTATCCTATTTCTATTTCTTGTCCTATATTTATGTACATTTCTATTTAATATAATTTCACTTATAAAATACTTTGGCATGAGATTATTAAACACTTTATATATAAATACAAATACATTATACAATAGTCTTTTCTTTATTCCTATCCAGTTCAATTGTTTTCTCATTTTTTCAACACTATTATATTTGCTTTTTTTCAGTATAATTCTCATTGCTCTATTTTGTAGTATTTCAAACTTGTTTATGTCTCCCTCGTTGGCTAAATATAATATAGTAGAGCAATAGATATTGGGTATCTCTCTTCCAAATCCCGGAGAGTCCCTCTTTATAATTTACATTAAATTAAATATAAATAAACCTAATATGCTTTATATACACGAGAATATGTCTATGTTTATGTTCTCTCACTTATTCTACATGCTTTTCTTATCTTGTTATTTGGTGTCGGCTTCGAAGTTTGAAGTATGCCGTACCATAAAATACTAATTAACATAACTCAAGCCTCTACTCAGCTGCTATTTAGTTTTTATGAATTTGAGTGTAATGGTATACTTAGTCACGAATCACGAAGCTGGAGCAGACATTATAGTCCCCAGTGACATCTTGGATTACTGTCAGCCGTCATTAATGCCGTTGGACAGAATAACCACCAAACCAACTAACTATGGAAGATGGCCGACCAGGGTCCTAATGATAATGGAAACAACACTCATCTTCAACTGTTTATAAATTATCATTAAATTTTCTGTAAGAAAATGCATATATTTGTATAAAAAATTCAAATATCTTCGTAAGTAACCTATATTTGAACATGTTTCGAAAAAAATCTGAATAAAACTTAAACTTTAACACACTGTGTGAAAAAACTCCCTCGAGTCACTGTGTAACTTGAGGTTAGGAAATGATCGCCTGATAATCACTCTCTCTTTTTATCTCATCAAAATGATGTGTGTCTTGCTTAGTGATCTAATTAGGTTACAAATATATGCATTTTAATCTCTTTCACTCAAATATATATTTTTTTATATTTGTCTTAGTGTACACGATATTTTGTCGTTTTAAGAGATCCTGGTGGGCAAAATAATTCATTAAAAAAATATCTGATTTATTTAAATAAATTATAGATATATATTCTTATATGTTAATGTTCACTTGAATATTATAATAAAATTCGTAGTAATATTCATAGTAGTGGCCGAGATATTAATTAATTAAGTGCAATTTGCAACGCCGGTTACATCAAAGGAACGGACGGGTTAAAATAACGCAACTTATAATATAAAATATGAATGTTTTAGGGCGTGTTTGCAATAAAAATAATGACTAGATTTTCCATAGATAATCGTACGATTTTTTCGTCGCATCTTCGCATTTATTAATGAACTGAATCACTAAAAATATATAAGTCTATATATATAAATATATCTACAAGTATATTATGCCTAAAAATATATCTGCAATTTAATTTATAGATCCATTTTTAACAACAATACAAACATTTATTAATTTATTGTTAAGATACACTTCAACTGTACAAAAAATAGGTAATTTGTAGAAATAAGCACTTTAAAAAAGTATATACAGTAAATAAACGGAAAAAAAAGCATGAAAGTTTATAATATGTACAATGTACATATTAAAACACAGTGGTTTCAAATAATGATCAATAAATCATTAAAAAAGGAAAAAGGGGGAACAGGTGGGTATATCTTTCACCATATTGAACAAAAATATAGATTTAAATATATATATAAAATAAAAACATACCAAGTTAAAGAGAAAACGCGTTTTTTTTTTAAAGTTACAAATAACAAACCAAAAATCATATAATACACATTCAAAAAATTTTTAAAAAAGTAAATAGAAAGCAAAATAAAATTCAAAATATATATTGTAAGTACATAATTATAGCCTAACAAAAAATGTATGTTTCTGTTTACCATCTTTGAAATAATTAAATAGAGTTGATTTATTTAAACAATACTTTATGTTAAAAATATCAGCAATGTCAGAATAGTTATTGCCGAGTACATATAGTCGATTCAGAATAACAGTATACGAGTGTATTGGGTATATTAATAAAATTAATTTAAAAAATAATTTTGCTGTTGGTTTTAAGCTGGTACAAAATTTATTACGAATAACACACATTTTTTTATTAATAACCTTTTATTATTTTGTTTCAGAAAATACATTGTGAAAAGTTCTGCAAGGAATAAGATAACCTTCAAGAAAAACAATTATTTACGGTAAGTTCAAATATTTTTTTCGACTTCTTTTTCAACGCGGTTATTTAATACACGAAACATTATTATAAAAAAAAAAAAAAAAGCTTTCCTAGCGTCAAGTTATTTTAATAAGCGGCGCCACAAAATAAATCAAAACAATTTGTTTCTCAAATCATACGATAAACAAAAAATCATCTTCAACAATATTTTGAGTTTGTCCAAGTTTTTGTAGACGAGGACTGGATTCAACACCCTAGGAAGCCGTTAATATTAACATAAAAAATAAGGTATTACAAAAGTCTAGGCGTCTACAGGGCTTATGACCTGTCATTGGCTGGTTTTAGTAGCCACTTTACGCACTGTGTAACATTCACCATTCCGCCCATATTTGAGCATCTATATTCCTTCAACTCTTTCACCCGTTGATGTTTGTAAAGCTAAAGAGCTGAAACCTTTATTTATGCGGGTGAGAATTGTGTTATTGAATTATTTCACCTACATACTAGACGACGCCTGATAATTTTTTTTTTTAATTTTCAGAACAAAACAAAACATTTCAAACATTTTCAAACATTTTTTTACCGAACTTCCTCATTCTGTGAATAGAAATATAAATAGTTTTTTAAACAACTACACGTATTTTAGTTTTGTTTGCATTTTTTCCTACACATACACGTAAGATCGTAGCAATAAAATGAAATAATGCACGGCCAAGTATTAAGCAGAATATAATATTAGTTACAGCGCATTGTGTAGTTTTATTGACTTGACACACTTAAAGCAGCCCAAGTAATGACCAAGTATTTCTCAGAACGGCGAAGTAGCGCGGGCTTTATGGCAGAAATAAAACTACGATCAATAGAACCTCTATACAACCATTATAGACAAAAGTTCGTGCGTAATGCGGTGGACTTTGAAGCAATATGCGTGAATTGGGCTCTAGACGCCATTTTTCAATGCTCCGCTGTCAAAATTTCTCTAACCACATTTTACGAGTTAACAGAGAAAAGAACAGCATAAAACAACGTTTTTCACACTTTTTTCGTCAATGACGTATAATAAAACAGTCACGTTACTAGCGCGAAGAAAATGGCATTACAATTCGTGGGTACTTACTGCGCCTTCATTTATTTATTTGACACTTTATATACATATAAAATATATATATACATATAAGGGCGGGCATATTACCTTAAGACAATTTCTTCCTACCTACCCAAACCGTTCATTTTCAGAAAATTATAAATACGTGGACATATTGAATCTTACAATTTTATCAAAAATTTAAAACAAAGATTAATTAAAGAATTAAAAATTAACACTATACAATGAAGAGAGGAGGGGGGATGGGAAGGAAAGAAGAAGGATAAAGGAACAATTTAAATATTTAGATAGTGACATTTTAATCTTGACTTAAATGTAAATAAAGAAGGTGCGTCTCTAACATTAGTGGGTAGATTATTCCACAATCGAGCGGCTATTTTGTGAAAGAGGAGGCAAGAAAATTAGAGCGATGACAGGGTACTAAAGGGGTTCTCTCGTTACTAGAACGAAGAGATAGTCCGTGTTGTGAAAGATGTTGGATGAGCTCTCTCAGATAAACGGGCGAAGTGAAGGTGAAGCATTCAACTCATTTAACGGACATCTTGATCAAACGTGATGCTGCACAGACATTTGCATGCAAAACTAAGCACCCCGTTTTGTGTTTCATTCAACCTAAGTTCCGGAACCTAACTTGTAGTCAGTAAACGTAAAGCAGCGTAAAAAGGCGCGACATACAGCTTTGAATTCACAGTAAACTGGTATAGACAGTCAGTTTTTTTTACGTAGAAATACTACGCGTTATGCACGCAAATGTTCACGCGACAACGCTCATTTCTCGAAAATTGTAAAAGAGGTTTTAATAAAACATCATCTCTATTTACTTATACCTCAGTGTTTGTTTGTTTGTGTTTCCTTCGCGTCTCAACGGAGCGACCGATTGTTATTTTTTGCGTAGGGAAGCAGGAGAGGTAAGAAATAAAAAAGGAAACTTATTTTTCATCCCGAATTGAAAAAGTACAAAGATAAATTTTTTTTTTTTTTTTATTCACTTTTTTTTGCACCACAACAGGCCAGGAGGCCCAATTACAGTGGTGAATTACATCACAGAACACCCAGGCTTGAGAAAAAATACACATTTTAATTTTTGTGTTCTTACCGGGAATCGAACCCGGAAGCTTCCGTGTGCGAGTCAAGCGTATTAACAGCTACACCACGGAGGCCGCCGATCAGCATTTATAGATCAACAATGAGCAACATTGTTTGAAAATGAGTAGCCGGTCAGGTGGGATGTCAAAAAGAATCAATTAAAAAAATAATTCTTTAAATTTCTGTAATTTAGTTGCTTTATCTATGGTTAGTTTGGTTTGCTTTTCGTTTCAGTTTTGTGGTAGGATTTTGGATTTGTGAACAGAATAACGATGCGCCATATTTTTTTCATAGTGTTAGAGGACCGGCAATCGATACGAGCTACTTTCTGTCCTGAAAAAATATACAACTTCACCGGGAATGTTTTTATTACTAAACGACAAAACTAATTAATTACTTAACTAATTTCTCCCTAATGCCACGCGAGCGAAGCGGCAGGTAAAAACTAATTAGTTATATTTTTAAGCACATTTTTCAAAATTTAGACAATTTCCAACTAGTGTCGTATCCATGGTAACAAATTACACATTATACAAACTATAGAAACATGTATATGTTATTCTTACATGAATGATGCATGAATATCATTATAATGCAATTTTTCCTACAAATTGTTGAAGGCGTATTTTAGATTTTATTTTATTTTATTCAGAAAACATACAGTCATACACAATAAGTATTAAAAACAATTTTTTTTTAAAATAAAAAGACCAATTTCGTTTTTATAAATTATGCAGAAGATGTGATTGGTCCGTTGACTTACCGTAAACCGGAAATCTTTCACAACTCCCATATCATTGGTTGATTCATATGAACTAGTGACGTCGTGTAAAGTAATTCGTTTTTATTTTTTTAACAACTAGATTCAGGTATTCTGAATGACCCATTATCAGGTGTAAATATAAACCAAACTTGTTTATTTATTTATTTTTTATTTTATTTTATCCAGGAAACATACAGTCATACATAATAAGTATTAAAAACAACTTTTTTTGAAAATAAAAAGACCAATTTAGTTTTCATAAATTATGAAAAAGATATAAACATTAAATGTGACAAAAAAAAATAAATACGAATTTCAAGTGAGAAAAGAATAATTGTTAACATTTGCGTTTTCCATTTCATTTAATAAATTAAAATAAATAAAAATACCGAATGCACACTCCGAGCCATCCACGTACACACACATGAACGCACATATAAAACATACACAAACATATACATTACATGCGGCACATATACATAGCATAAACCACTCAAGATGCACATTCAGCAACTATCCCAAATAATCGACCCCATGAAGAAATTTTCTGTATAAATGCAACGTGCAGTTAAAAATGTCTACATCAATACTGAGTCCATTATAATTTCTACAGGTGCGTCTAATTAATGAATTCGAGGTATAATTGTTTTTACAAGTAGGTACATAAAAAAGGGAATTTAATCCGGTGTAGCGAAGAGGACAACAGAAATCAATATTTTGTAAAAGATGCGGCGAATCAACCATATTATTTAGAATTTTGAAAAGAAAAATTAAATCACATGTAAGGCGCCTTTTTTAGCTTCTATTTTATATACTTTTTATATAATAACATTTTTAATTTTATGACACAAAATTTAACTCTTTTGCTAAAAAAATTTTTAGAAACCATTTTAGTTTTGAGTTACACGTCACCTTGGACTGGTTTCAGGATACTTAACCGTTAAAAAATACTGTAAGAAAGAAAGAACGAAAGAGAAAGAAGATAATATAAATCATTAAGGGAATATTTTAAAAAGAGGGTTTTTTAAGTTGAATTAAATTGTAATATATCTACTAATTATTTGTTATATTTCAAGATCAGCAAAGACAATTTTTAGTTATAAAACCAGTATTTTTAAACAATAAATTTACTTACTAACTCACTGTTCTGTTTAGTAAAATATTATAAGCTTAAAGTTGAGAAGATGGAACCGGAGAAATACAGAAGGGCTGAATGTTACAAAGCTCCCTAGGTAATACTTTAAGCCGGTTTATGTTACAAATCCGTAACAATTTATCGAACTGTGACCGCAACGATTCGTCTAAAGGGACGCTTATGCGATTGAAACTATTACCACCCATATTTACTTTACATATTTGTGCTCCATCCATCATACGTCCTAATTTATACGGTCTATTACCTAATATCAATTTATATTAAACGACCGAGGCCAAACAGAAACGAAGTGATTAATTTCCTTAAACATAGTTAGAAAATTTTGAGTATTCTAAAAAAGTCTACTTCTTCATCGTCTTGCTCGATGCTAAGTGTTGTCTGGTCTCCAGGATTATCAGAAACTTGATGTGAGCTACGCGTCCATTCCTCCGGTGCCTCAGTTGAGGCCATTGTTTCTTTATATGGGAGTCGCAGAGTTATTGACCTTGCTTATAATATACGATGTTTATATTTCACAAGTCGATTTTGTTTCCTGGCTATCTTTATCTGAAAAGTGTTGGGAAAGGGTGGGAATTCCAGCAGTGAAGGGAAAACCACAGAAAATTCATTCAAGAGAAGCCAGACTATTGTTAAACATCAGTGGCTTTCTGTTTCACTTGAAGAGATCACGGGATTTTGTATCATTTATTGACCTTATTACCCACACTCTAACCACGTAAGTTACTACCTCTTGTGATAAGTAATTGTGACTTATTACGGAAGGAATGTGTTTTAGATTCTCATTAACGCTTCTGCATTGTGCCATCAGGTTACGTCTTTCGACGCTGGAAAGGGGGCGATGGATTAACAAGCGGGGAACATCTTGAGGGCCAGGGTTCAATGAAAACCCATTTAATTCCTTTATTTGGTTAGTCCATCTTGCAGAAGACCCATCTTGCCTCTTGCCATCAATTATCCCTGTTACGATCAACTTTTTGCTTATTAATAGTTCCTAGAGAAAGGATATATTTGTTTGTCTTGCAGTCCACGAAATGCGTAGCATCCGCTTCCAGCATCATGTTTCAAACATATCGAGCATACGTTTTTCTTTTTTAATTAGTATCCATATTTGCACTTCGAGATTCATCGGACGTGTTTTTGTTCCTCTCAGTATGTACATCTTCGCTGATTTCACCATTCCAATTTTTCTTCGAACTTTAAAAGCTTTACTTTTCGGAAGCTTTACACTCTCTAATTATTCCTTCATCTCAGTTGAAATGCCTATCTTTAATAATTCCCTTGACTCAGTGGAAATATCAGTGTATGTTGATTTGATTAAATTCGTAACATTTCCTCTGTTATGCGCAGTAAGTGAACATGTGACCTCAGCCTTACTCAGGATTGCGATTTCGCGCGTTGCGTTACGAAGGGTATCAACTTGGGATGATGGGGTGTCAAATGAAGCTTGATTTATCGATGAGGTAATACAATAAGTACACTGGGGCTAGATCATAATAATCTGAAACCCAAAACATCACTGCTGTAATCGATCCATCAATTCAATTTGTCATTTTTGGGCTCAGGTACTATAGAACAGTACGTAATAAAGGCATGATCAGTTTTAGCCCTGTGAATTTATATAAATTAACTAGATGTAAAATTAACTATATAATAATAGAAAAAAATAGATGCTTACATAAACTAAGAACTACTAATTGAAATTGACCATGTTAAATATTTGGAATTAACAATAGACAGACAATTGACATGGACAACTCACACCAATAATGTAATTAGCAAAACAGCAACATTTTCGAGTCTTTTTTCAAAAACCAAAAACATTGTTCAAAAAACGGAAAAAAATCTTATGTATGAAGCTTATGTCAAATCTAAAACATGTTATATGCAACAACTATGGGGAACAGGAAACCAAAATGACATAAATAGACTACAACGACAGCAAAATAAAATATTAAAGCTAGTATACGATCTCCTTTATCTAACACCAACTAAAGAACTCTTACAAAAAAACTAAACAATTCAATGTTAATGACCTTTTTCAACTAGAGTCTTCAATATTTATTCATTAGTTTTCTAATATCATTGTAGACAAAGATCTAAAACTTAAAAAAATATGTAATAAACATGGACATAATACAAGAATATCAGAACATTATCACATACAACATTCCAAAACGAGACAAGAACAATCGAGACTAATTAATCAGAAACTGAAATTATACAATAAACTATTAGACAAAACTAAACAAAAGACTCAGACAAACTTTTCAAAAGACGTAAATAAAATTATTATTAACAACAGAGTATGAATAAAAAAATATACTATTAACAGAGTTTGAATAAAAAATTATATATTATTTTTGTAAAATGAGTGTAAATAAATACATTTTTAAATAAATTAAAAAAAAAAAAAAAACAATTACAAGAGCTAAAACTTTTGTTAATTTTGTATCGTCAAAAAATAATAATATAAACTTTAAATACTTTAAAAACTTACTGGACCGGGATTGAAAACATCTAAAATAATTGTCTCGAAAGATTATGATCAATTCAGAATGAAGGATCATATACTGTTACATTTAACAGTTTAGCATGGCAATAGCGTTTTATAACACCATCTAATAATTGTGTCATGTTAATTAAATTAATTATTATTACTTTATTATTCATAAAAAAATGCAAATTGATATTAAGTTGATACCTACTATTGGATGAAGTAAAGTACTTTTAAAATACGTTCAGATGAAACAATGTCAACAAAATATCTTCGTTCGTCACTAAAAGTTGGACAACACTATCAAAAGTTTTCACACGATATCAGATGATTTGACACGTTTGTTATAAAATGGTCGCCATAAATCACTTTGAAATTAATAAACCTTGTGATGATCCAGTCGTTAATCGAACCAGAGATCTCACGGTAGCTCTATGCCTCATGTCCAATGCTTAAAATATAAACATCCGAGTTATTTAAAATACAATAACATCTTGCACTATAGGTATAGGTACATTGTATTTTTTTACTTGAACATTTTTTATTCAACATTAGTTACTTTTAACTTACACTTAAACTCAAATTACTTGGATATTTTCTGAATCATTACAAAAATAATCAAGGATACATTCGAGACAAACTCCAAATGTCGTTGGCTCATATGGTTCGTTAATTTTAATGCATGGCGGGATTTCAAATTAATGTTCTAAAACCACAGATAAAAAAATCGTGCTCATTGCCCATAGTCCGTGCGTTGTCCATAGACGAGATACGAAAAGAGCGTTTGTTCAGTAATTCGCGACAGTGTAAACATTAACGGTGGGAGATCTGTTCTAATTTTAAACTGGACCAATGACTCAATGGGACGCCCACGAGCAATATTGTGCAACTTTTCGTTGTAAAAGCGTTTATGGAAATCCATTATAAAATTTAATGGGGACATTTTTTTGTCTCCTTCGTGGTCTAATAGTTTAGACGTTTGCCCACCATACAAGAAACTTCGGGTTTAATTATTCCCGAAAATTTGGTACACGATTATGCATGTTGGAAGAGCTACTTTTATGTTAAGAGTTGTCATTTTTCTGTAATGTGATTTTTGTGTTTGAATTAAGATGTTTAATGTTTTTTTTATTTTGATAAAGTAATTTAAAACTGAAAAGTCATAGTTCCTGGACCCGATGTCATAAAATGATCGAGATACGCTACGATTGTTGTACCATTGCAGTACCCTATGCACCATGAGATGTGGATCAGGAATGAATAACGTAATTAGATAGAAATAGAATCGGGTTGTGATCCCGTGGCTAGTGTTGCGGACTTACGGGCCAGAGGCCCGAGGTTTAAACCCCGCTCTACCCCAACTTGATATTTATTTTCTAATAGTGAGTTATTTACAACTCGTTGGAAATGGCCACCAAAATTGAAATATTTGGTTAAATTATAAGAACGCTAATATTTCTTTTTTAATAAAAAATAGATAAATAAGTACATTTTAATAAAATAGGTTAGTATTTAGAAAATATAAAAATGGAACATAACATCGCCATATGAATTTGTATGTTTAGTACAAAGATTAACGTATGTTACTGAAAATCACCGAATAAAATAATCATTTTTAAAAGCTGTTAAGGATTTATTTTAATGCTTGCTGTAGAGGTATAGAGACTCCAAGTGGGGATGAAGTAATAATAAAAAAATATTCCAACATTTATGAGTATGTTTCAAAATATTTGAGCATTTTTTAAAGTTATGTCATTTTATTCAATGTTACGAAACTGGTAGGCATAATTATTGTACCAAGTGATTTTAAACAAGCATTTAATTAACTTCCTTATATTTCCCGAAACCTCTCAATTTCCATTTCCATTTCCTTGAATTTTAATCCTTATAAAATAGTTAGATAATAGTATCTACCTATTTTTATTCTTGTGTTTTCCGGTTGACAGGAAGAGATAATTAATTGCACTTTTAGACCACCATTAATCCATGTAACATAATAATATACAAATTGCAACCATTTTAATATACTATTCCACAAATAATTCGGCTAGATGCATTTATTTTTGTGTCGCCCCCTTTTTTCATCGTTTTATGTCACAATACGGCCGTAAAGTATATTCGTTGTCTATTTTATTACAGTAGCTACCTGGGGACAGAAAATTAAGTGATTAAGGTAGGTAGGTACCCTTCTATTATCCGTTTCAACTATGTGAATAGTTTGAACTTTAAGTGATTTCTGGTTCACCGATCACCGCTCACGATGACGCCAGGGCCATTATAGAATACAGTTCATACCATCATGAATTCATTAAATTATTATTTTCAAATTTACGTTTGCTCATTTAGTTTTAGAGGTTTGCAATTAAAAAAATTAAAATCAATTTTATAAAATTGAAAATCGAAACTTTGATACATTTAAAATAATTAATTACAGTGACAAATTTATCTATGGTAAAGGAATTAAAACAATTTTTATTCATTAGAGAACGTTCTTAAATACAATGTTTAAAGTTTAATGATGAATGAAAGTCGATATAAAACTTAATTTATTTCTCATGCTATGCTTTCTCAGTTTCTAATGTGTATATATTATTTTACACTCTCCCTGTATTAAAAAAAATGTTTTGTAAATATTATTTTACACTCTCCCTGTATTAAAAAAAATGTTTTGTTACCATTTAAATTCTGTTTTTGTTTTAAATTAAAAGTTTAATTTTTTGTAAATTACGTTTTGTTTCCATTATAGAATGCTTTTGTAAATATATAATGTTTGTTTTTTTTATATAACTATGTACTCGCCTATTTTATACTTGTAAAAGCCCTTCAGCGTGTAGTTAAATAAATAAACAAAAAAAGAAATTGATTGATTTGGTGTTTATTTTGTAGAACTTCATATTTAAACTTATAATATTAGAAATCAAACACTGATTTGAATCTACTGAACACTTTATTTTATTTATACAAATATAAAAAAATAAAAACAAAAATTTCGTGACAATTGTTTCGCCTTGTTAGGTGAAACGAGGCGAAACAATTGTCACGAAATTTTCGTTTTCATATTTGTAAAAATAAAATAAAATGTTCAGTAGACTCAAATAGTGTTTGATTTCTTATATTATAAGTTTAAAAAAGAAACATGAACATATTACAATGAAAATAAACATATTAAAAAATATCTTCATATTAAAATAAAATTAAAATTAAAACTGTAAGTTTTACGAAATTCGTATGTTCTGCTTAATTACAGAAATTAATTTGTTTTTAAATATTTTGATTTATGTATTTAAACAAACATACAGCTTAATTTTGCGAGCGGCAAAAAAGGCTTGTGGCCTTAGTATTTACCTAAAATTGTATAGGTATCTACATAATTATTATGTCATATATCATACGTCTATTATTCTCTATAGCAGCTTCATTATAAACAATTTTATAAATAGCAGAAACTGGCTTGTGAGCATCGAACCATTAATTTTCCGGAAATATTTCTAGCTACATTATTTACTACCAGCTGGTGGTTAGAAGTGAGGACGAGATAAAGAGCTAAAGATGGCTCGCCGTAATGTGCATACTCGCGTTGTCGGTAAAGATGTTAGTTGTATCAACAGGTAAATAAATTATCCGTCATTACAAGCATTTGCACAATTGCAATAAAATTACTGATGGTCGTGAAAAGCTAACATTAACGATGCTTTAATATGATTGGAGAATAGGTGATAATTATAAAGCATTATGGGCATAAAAATAAAAAACAAGAATACCCAAATTTGTTCATTGTGATATATAACTAGAATAAGCATGAGCGTTTGAAATATGGTTCCTCAACCTGCGGCCAATTAGCATATGTTTGATAGAATAGACTTTAGTCTGTTGCGAACATTCACCGGCTACTTTTCTCCTCGCAATTACTAAAATGCCTATATGTACGCTACTGTCATACTGGGAAATTAGAAAAAGGTGATTGTGCTGACCATGTGTATTTGATTGATCACAAACTGACAATACTGCAGTGAGGGGTACAATGAAAGTTTTTAAATTTTATTTGTTTTGTTATTTTCGCGGTTTGATTGTAAAGAAATATAAAATTTTCGCTTAATTAGTTTTAAAAAAAAAAATTGATATTCATATGCGAAACTGAAGAAAGACTCGAGTCTTTATGAACAGTTTCGGGAAAGGGGTGGATGCTTTCATTGTATATGTACGCTAAGATACTGCACAAATCAATCTGGAAAATATAGAAAAAGCGATGGTATAGCCTTTCTCCGGTAAGTAATGTTTTTATCTCAATCAAATTCTTGGTTAAAATAGCTTTTTTTTATGTTGAAAAATGTTTTATCAATATGTAATCAGTCGTGAGCTATCTCCTGTTTCTGTCTTGCTCAGTTAGTCGGGCGTATAATAAAACAATAAACAAAGGTGACGCGTATGTGGAAAGGAGCAACATACTGAAAAGAACTTACAGTAGACCGATGTAAATAGTCAGTGCTTTTTACTGTACTACGTGTTTTGCTTGCCAAAGTCGACGTGATGTGACGTGTGACACTTGCTCCCTCCGTGGCTATTCCCTTTCCTTTGGGGCCGAATTTTTAGCTTTGGTATGTATAAAGTGTCATCTCTTGAATTTGTTCAATGAATTTGTTTTAATATACGAGTATTAACTATGTTTATCAATATTTTACAATTGTAAGTATGCTAGACGAATAAATCCATTATTAATCTTAAAATCTAGATACCTACGTCATAATATTGCCATTTGGGTTTTTTCCAGTATCCTTGGGTACTTACTGGACACTGGTCAATTTGCGTTGAATAATGTATGCGTTTATAAAAATATACTCAAAAATAATCATAAATTAAGGTTTGTGGTAGTTGGCTTTTGGTGAACCAAGTAAACGTATGAGTATATTTTAAAAAAAAAATGATATTTACATTTTTTTTTTACGAACAAACATAAAAATATTTATTTATGTTTATATTTTTCAAGCTGTTGGTCATCGGGCATTCAAAAATGTTTAACATTTTACTTTAAAAGCTAAAGAAAACATATACAAAAGCGAAAAATTCCATATATCCAATAATATAAATGAAACAACAGTACGTAAAGCAATAGTCATACAAAAGTTTTAAATAATGTACACATAAAATCAAAAGTTTAAAATAAAGATTGATCCATAGACATGCCTTCTTTAATAACCATCTACGTACAGGTATAAAAAAACATTTATTTGAAAATCAGTAGGTACAAAAAAGATCTTTCTCCCATCCAGTTACGCAACATACTTACAACATTTTATTTAACTCTGAACATTTTTTTTAGATAATTTGGTAACATTTTAGGAATGATGTGCTCTAATGTTCTGACCGTATTTATTTAAAAAATTAGGTTGGCACAATAAAACCATCAACAGAAGTAAATCTTGTAAAATAGTTTTTTTTTCCAATTATTTTTGTATGAGGATTTATGCCTACATAATATTTGTTGACAAACAATTTTATTCCATTGGGTTCCTTTGACAGGTAATATTTTATAAAGTTGAAATATAAAGAAAATATTATATATGAATATACTAACTTTCTGGCGCACTCAATTTAACTAATGCGTTTTAAAAATTTTGGGCGCATTTTTTATTCAGAAACTATGTTACGCGCACATAAACAAAACCTATAAAAAAATTAATGAACTACACATACCTATAATAATTTATAAACGAAACACATTTAATTTATGATTTTTTTACCCTGGCAAATTCACGTGACAAAATCAGAATCTTCGAGTATGTTATGCGCACGTAACTTGAACAAACTTACTTATGCATTTATTCCAAAATTAATTTTGCGAAATTCTACCAGAAAAACATCAATAAAATATTTTATGGGCTACTTATTAAACCCGTCCATATAAACGTTTAACGCTCAATAATTTATTCTGATTAAAGATTAGCTTCCACTTATACACGAATATTAAAAGCCGTTATATTCGGATCATCTCCTCTCCACAACTTGACTACACTAATTTATTACAAGTTTTATGAACTCTCCAAGTACGGGTACCAACTGAAATAGCTTTAGGCACTTTCTAAAAGGCAATTTACTTCCATCCGTGACGACAGCTGGAGGAGATAACTGAGGCTTGTCCTATCCTCTATCCTATATTCTGTAGTTAGTTGCTAGTTGCTAGTTGAATCCAGTTGGGGTTTGAGCTATTTCTGTCGAATTCAGTTTACAAGACACAAATGTGCATATTAAAATCTTTACTCAATAGTAAATAATCTAAAAAAATCGTGGGTTTTTTACTTTCGAGGCAGCAAATAAATGATACAACACCCTGATTGAGTTATTTTATTATGGCATGTTAATTTTCAAATATCATTTCTTTTTCGTCTTTCGAGGAAGTTCAGTGCTACGGGAGATTGGATAAAAAAAAAACTGACGCGCGATTAAAATTAGAGCATTCAATTGTACGGAGAAGTTTCTCGAAAATGTATGAAAAAAATAATAAAAATGATTTTCATAAAAATCAACTACTTTGAACGACATTGTTTTATTTTATTATGTTCATTTTTCCATACATATATTATTTGCATTGAAATATAATTACGATAATACACTTTAGAAAAATACATCTTAAAATTAAGCTATAACATAAATTGGAAAAAATGCCCACAAAGACTTCAGCGTCTGAGCGTGGGCCATTCCTTTTTTAATTATTAAAAAGTTTATAGCATATAAATATGGAATGACATGACCATGAAAAGAAAAGAAAAGAAAAGAAAAGAAAAGGAAAGAAAATTAAAGAAAAGAAAAATAAAAGAAAAACCAAATCATTTTTTTTTAAGAATGTGTATATCTGTTCCTTCCATGCTAATCTAAGACCTCAAACCTACTTTAAACTGTACCAGAGATTTAATGTTTTGTAGTTCCTTAGTAAGAAGATTGAAGGATCTTCCAAGATTACGTGTTGGTCCACCAACACGTAAGGAGTGCCTCTGTGCGAACTTAGTTCTGCATCCTGGAACTGACGGTACACTGTCGGATCTATTACTAATAGGATTTTAATTATTACTAAACAATTCCCTATTCAAGTAAACATATTTCAAGCACTGAAATAAATATAATTTTCAAAAACTAAGGAGTCCACTCTCTATGCATAATTTATTACTAGGAAATAGTCTATGTTTTTTGTAAATTATTTCAATTATATTTTTCTGTGCAATTTCTATTGAACATCGCTAGTTCTCTGAAATCAACCAATGACACCGTTTTGTAATAAATTTTCGGTAACTGGGAAGCCACCCATCAACCAGGACAACTCACCGTAGAGAACTTGAGACGTCACAAGCGGAGTAATTTCACAATTACAAAACTTTAAAAAATCATAGCGCTGATAATATGAGACAGGTAAAAATATAAAAGGTTACGCATTTTGAGTTGAAATAATGTAACTTTACTAAAGGGCCTGAGAGACCTTTTTGGGTCCTCACAGGAGACTAAAACAGGAAAATATAAGGAAATCAGTAAAATAGTCTTAAGTGTTTAATAACAGATAAAAAAAAAATGTTTTTTATTTTTATTTTAGATGTTTGTATCACTAACTTTGTAGTTCATTGTTGTATTGTAAAGGAATAAATAAAATTACTTAAAATTACTAACCCTACCTTAAACACAATTACCCCCTCCCCTACCACTATCCCACCACAAACACAATTACCCCCTCTTCTATCCTTATCGGCACCCACTGTTCACTGTTTCTTTTGCGTATGTATATTTAGTTATTATACAGGGTGTTCATTAAACCCTGTCACATCCGAAACCACGAGGATCAGTATCAGCAAGAAAACACATTAGCACATTAAAATATTTTTTTAGAACGAATAAAATTTAAAAAAATAAAACATCAAAAAAAGCAAATGATTGCTTACTTCTGTAGGGGAGTAACAAGAAGGGGGTAGAGGGGAGTTCTGATACTGCACCGAGCTCCTCTTACTTCTCCCCTGCAGAAGTAATCAACCATTTGTTTTTTTAATTTTTTTAAAAATTCTTTGTTCTAAACATTTTTTTAAATATGCTAATATGTTTTCTTTCCCATACTGATATTGTGGTTTCGGATGTGACAGGGTTTAAAGAACACCCTGTATAACCCCGAAGAGGGCAACGTGAGTTGCCGAAACTATTTATTTATTTATTTATTAACGGACATTGTCCATGTATACAATTTATAGGGTTTGAATATTACAATAAAAGAATAGTTTCAAACATTAAAAAAAATAAGAAAAGAAACATTGACAAACATTAGGGATATCAAGACAAGATATGGACTATTTATTTAGTGCTCGTTTAAATCGTTGTAAACTTAAACCAAAAAAGTCCAGATCCTGTCTTGAGTTAACAATACGACGAAGACGGGTCATTGTCGGCACAACTAGACGGCTTTAACAATAAATAAGTGGTTCATAAAACAAATTAATTGTTTTTAATCCTTTAAAATAAATAATTCTGGATCGCTATATTTTGACTTCGCAAGAAATTAAAAAACAATGCAATGTTGGAAAAGCTCCACACGAAAACTGTACTTGACGAGGCATCAAGTTATTGGTATCCGGGAATTCATTTTCTATACATAAAAATATATTTATAAAAGTATAGTATCAAAACAAATATCGTACGTTATGCGATATATTTTAGACATATTATATTATTTTTTAGATATCGTTATTTAAAACGATTTAACTTGGCGCGACGCAACGTGCAAAAAACTTGATAAATGGCGTAGCCAGATAAATATTTTGCTGTATCGAAAAATTATTCATCACCACAATTTCAGGTTTCGTAATCTATAATTCTCGTTTTATAATCTGTTTCTATATTTTTTTATATTTAAGAATCTAATACCGGAATATTTTAACAAATTCTCCAAATGTTTATTTTCCAGATAAGTTTATATTGTAATAAATTTGAACATTTTTTCATCCCAGGTTTTTTTGACCGAGACGATGAAACGGCGCCGTAAATTGGATAAGCTACACTGATTTACTGAGCTCCACTTTGAATATTATCATCAAAACGATCTGTTGTCAAATTGTTCTGGCTACTTAATTATTTTAGCTTAATTTTTTTTGGTAAAACCTAATTTAGGACTGGAGACCTAATACAAGTATTAAGGATGTTTAATCAAATTACTTTAGGTATTACCTATTAGTTGTTAATTAATTAAGTAGACTTGGTAAATTGATTACCGGCTTGCTTTTCATATTATGACAAGTCTATCTTAGGTTGAACGTCATAAAAATATGTCAATATGAATTATTAATGTTTTTATTAACATATTACAACGGAGATGAAGAACGTTTTAGAGAAGGTTATACAAAAGTCTAAGCATCTACAGGGCTTATGACCTCTCATTGGCTGGTTTAAGTGGCCACTTTACACACTGTATAACATTCACCATTCTGTCCATATTTTAACATCTATATTCCTCCAATTCTTTCATCTGTTGGTGTTAGTGAAGTAAAAGAGCTGAAAAATTATTTATGCGGGTGAGATTCATCTAATTGAATTATTTCACCTACATACTAGGCAACGCCTGAATTTATTTTTTAAAATTTCTATACATCTTCATGGATCAGTTGGATTTATAAACTATATTTTGAGTTTATCCAAATTTTAATAGACAAGGAGTGTATTTAACTCCCTGTGGAGCCGTTAATATCGACATAATACAACAGAGATGAAGAACATTTTAGATAAGGCAATATAGAAGTCTAGGCATCTACAGGACTTTTGACTTATGGATGGTTTAAGTGGCCACTTTACACACTGTAACATTCACCATTCTGCCCATATTTGAACATCTATATTCCTTCAATTCTTTCATCCGTTAAGGTTTGTTTTTGGAAAAAATAAAATAATAATTCAAGCGTTGCCTAGTATGTAGGTGAAATAATTCAATTCGATGAATCTCACCCGCATAAATAAAGGTTTCAGCTCTTTAACTGCACAATCATCAACAGATGTAAAGTGGCCAGCTAATGATCTCAAACTTGCTCTTCAAAGAATTCAAAGTACTGAATATTATTCAACAGTACATATTGAGAACGGTAGTTGTTACACACATAAATAGAGACATTTACTCAAGCGTCAACCACAACCATAATACAAAATACTCTAATAGGGATCTGATACTAGGTGAAGGGGTCAACACTGTTCTGGCATCGAGACAACACTATTACGTAGGTAAAGAGGTCCATAACCTTTTGCCAGAATCGTGGAAAGACGGGAGTGTTGTCAAGTTGCGGAAGGTGTTAACCTCGCTGTTTCATGACATTGGTCGTAGAGTCAGAAAAGTTGATGCATGCCACGGATTGGAGCTTCTTACTGGATGTCGAAAATAAAATATAAAAATAAGGAATAAATTAAAAAAATATATTTATATATGGCAACCATGAAGTTTCGCATAAATAAATTGTCTATGTTTTTATGAATGTATGTATGTGTATGCACATGGGTGTATGTATGTGTGTATATATGTGTGTATATATATGTGTATATGTGTATGTATATATATCAAAATGTGTATACAAATAAGTTTATATTTTATTTGTCTGTGCTCTCTATTCATTTGTTAACTATTATTATATATTATAATGTAATTGCCTAGCTTGGAACGGGGTATGTACCCTTGTTAGCTGGGCAAAGTGAACGTAACATTGTATTTAGACAAAAGGCGTAAATAAAAAAAAAATGACCGGTCATAAGCCATGTAGATGCCTCGACTTCTATATTACCTTCTCTTAAATGTTCTTCATCTCTGTTGTAATATGTTAGGTAATATTAACAGCTCTCCAGGGAGTCGAATCCAGTTCTTGTCTATAGAAATTGGACAAACTCAAAATATTGTTGATTATTGAGTTTATTTATCGCTTCTAACGCCTTTATGTGGGTATCGCTCACTAATGTTAATTCTGCCTCCAGCGATCGTATTTGTACATCAGCTTTTCGTGTGAAAACACTCATTTACCTGTAGAAACGGACATGTTATTACAAGGAGTGGCTTCTATACTCGTACGAGTATATGTGTTGGAAAGAATAATAGAACAGAGGCGGGTAACTTTTCTCTCGAGACGTGACTTGAATATTTAACGCGTAATTCAATTCAGAGATCTTGAATATACCATTCTCCAATATCTATTGAATTCATTACACTCGGCATTTAAGTAACATTTAAGGTAACATTTTTCTAAGAATATAAACAAACAAACAAACCATCACGCCGTTTCTCCGTAGGGGTAGGCAGACAGGATATAACACCATATCACTCTGTCTTTGCATACAGACCTCGCTTCCTCTACATTCATAAAATGGTGGGAGTGAATATAATACAATCTATAAGGCAAGATAAAAAAATATAAAACTTTTTAATATTTTTTTAAAAATTGTATCTTTGTTCCTGCAAAGCCGAGGCTTGTCTGCGGGTTACATTGCATTTTATTTTTTCAAATTTAGTACATAGTTTAATAATAGATGAAGAATACAATATATTTATTTACACATTTAAGTTTCACTTGCTGTTTTAAATAAGTTTTTGACTATTTTTAAAAAATGTATTAAGGTTTTTTCCTCATGCTTTTCAACAGGTATTAAATTAAACAGTTTTGGAACTACACTCCCCATTGTTATATCTCCATAGTATTTTTTCTGTCGTGGCACCGTCAGCTGCTGTGCCGATACTTGTCGGGTCACGATCTCGTGGGTAACTTTGGATTTAAAACTGCAATCGAGAAAGTGATCTGTCATTACCTTATACTGACACTGTTTGTCAATAGGTAAAACGCTAACATAATAAAATAATATTTTATTATTGTCTTTTGCTATAAACTATTTTAATTTTTAAACTATTTAACTATTCGTGCCACCTAAACTAACATCATTTGGTCCGAGGAGTCACTATCTATTGATGAAAAACATTATACAAATAAACAGAAATTCAAATTATTTGTTCAAAAATGGCTTCTGGATTTGGGATTAGAGAACTGCCTCAAGATGGTCACCCCACTAAAATAGTAGTTTATATGATTGTTGCATGTCTGCTATTTATAATTTATGTTTATATCCTTACAGTGTTATTTATTATATTATATTTACTTATTATGTACTAGAACATAACATAAAAATAATGTTAATGAATGCCTCGCACGGGTTATGCCCAGTGAGGTGTTCATATAGAAAATAAAAAAATATAAAGTTTTATGTGAAATAAATAAATAAATACATTTTCTCATGCATGCAAGCCGATTATTCCTACTCCATCTTCAAGTATTTGATGGACTTGGTCGTGCCATGTCTTTCTCGATCTTCCTCGTTTTTTGCATTCAACAACATTCGCATCGTAGATCCTTTTCGCCGTTCTTTCGCTGTCCATTCGCTCTACATGTCCAAACCAACGCAGCACCCCTTTCTTGATTCTGTCGATAATGCGCGTCTCAGCCTTGCATAGTTCGCGGATCTCGACATTTGTGCACCTATTATACACCGTTTTATCATATAACCTACGTTCATCATTATTTTTCCAATTCTGCACTGCTAAGATTGATGCATTGTGAACTCTTAGAATATAATTACTTATTTATTTCCATGGAAATAGTACTGAATAATATAACTATTATTTTATTAAAATTTAAAGAACTTGGATCTTCAATGTTGTCTAAATGTATAAAATAAAACTTTTCGGGCAGCAGTCTCATTTCGGACGTCAGACGATAAAGTATGTAATGAATACGTTTCCATAGACATTTAGGATTCATTTAATTAAATTACCGATTTTTTTTAAATTAAAAAAATAACAATTTTATCTATCACCGTTAATTGTATACAGTATCAGATAACTTTAAAATATTTTTCATGGATTAAAAAAAAAAAATCATAGGAAGGGGATTGAAGATCATTTATATCATCAGTTATCGAATATAAAACCAAGACTAAATCCTACTATTGTTTTTTTTTAATTTATAGTATAGTCTTATTTGTTGTGTTACTTTCTTGATTTTTTTATTCGTATTAGAAACGCTCCGATTTTTGAAAAATTATTATACGTTTGGCTCGATCTAGATATTGTTAATTCTAGTTTATAAATTTTAATGAATAATAAAAAACGCCATCATATTATACGTATATTTTTTTATACGGCGTTTGACAAGACACGAAATAGGATTTCGAATTTGCGTCAAATCATCCATGTTAAATCCAATTACCCGTGTCAAAAAGTTTAAAAACCTCACACCCATATTTTGTTGCTATGGACACTTTAAGAGATAATATAATTTTCAACGTGGCAAACCAATTATTTTTTTATTCCTTTTACTCGGTTTACTATCTCTCATTTAGAACAATCGATATTATGTAGCGGCGACAGACGTCCATAAATGTGCATTAAAATAATCATAAAAAGCACCACGCAATATGGTCTTCAAAACTTAATCGATATTTCTAGAACAGTTTTATATTTAGCCACATGTTTTCTAGTAGGTAATAAAGTTCCGACTATAAACTTCTGTAATACCTAGAAGTAAATTTTCCGTATCAATTTATGTTCAGGTTTTATCTATGGTGTAAAGTGTATTAGTTCACTTAACGAAAAATGAGTTCTGAAGGACTTTCCTTCCTCGGCGCGCTCTCCCTTATTATACACAAAAAACCTAGTTTTACCCTCGCTTTACGCTGTTCAGTGATGGATATGGTCTCATACTCTAAGGTTATAGCATAGTGAGCAGTCACGCACTGTGTGTCAGTGGTGTACCTGGAAATCAGCTTACCAAGCTTTCTTTAACTCTCGTGTGGCTTGGTGTAACACGAGTCGACAAAGGATACAAGACTTGATATTTATTTATTTATACTTTAACATTGTTTGCATTCTTTTTTTTATACAGAATAATGATTCCTCACTGGGGTGTCCCGTGCCGAGGGAAACATTTTACAAAATGTGAAACATGCCTTAAATTAGCTATTTAACAAACTTTACATAATAATAACAATTAAAAATACGTAATTAATCCAACTAACCTAATTATAATTAAAATAATAAACAATAAAAAACTAAAATAATCATAAAAGGCATAAACAATGTATATAGACCAATAGAACAAATTTCATAAACAGTACACACATTTTACCTATTTGGCTTGATCCACTCATCGATCCGTGTGCAACCCACCTCCACTATCCATTTTTAATAGCAATTTTATATTGTGAGAACTTACTAATTAATGGTAATGGATGTAGATTGCACACTTTAATCGAGTAGTAGACCAATCCTCTTTGACCGAAGGTTGTATTTTTTTAATATTTTTTTTGCAGCATCAGGGTGGGGTATCTAATAACTCTTGTATTTGTAACGGAAGGTAGATAATAATGTTTACGTGCGTATAGTAACAAAGCTTTTACATAAAGTTGTTTTATAGATTTTACATTAAGATTTTCAAATATACCGAGGGAGCTAGTTCTGATTGGGACTCTTAAGATAATTTTTATTAAAGCTTTTTGTGTAATTATTATTTGCTTGATCAGTGTGTCATTTGCACATCCCCATCCAATTATCCCATATTCTAAAACTGATTGAGTTATTACGTATTTTATTTTTACAAGTTTTTTAGGCTAATTATATTTCTTTCAGTTTTAAAACTTACTTAAATGATGAAGTTATATTTTATGTACTCTTTAAATGGACATTTTCACATCGGATATGGAAAGTAAAATTTGCATAAATATGCTGGAATTTATTTATTTATTTTATTTTTTTTATTTATTTTATTTATTTATTTAATCCAATATAAAATACAATACAAATACATAGTTAACAAAAATGTCTATACAATAGGTAGGTACATTCAATATATATATATTTTTATGGATATAGCCACTCCACTGGCCCACAGGCACGTTCCGGAGTGTCATTTAATAAGAACAATATTTATCCTTACTATGCGAAAAATAATTATACGAATGAAATTCACCAACGGAAATTGAACATAGTAAATACTTAGGACTAACAATAGATAGACAACTGACATGGAAAATTCATATCAGCAATTAAATTAGCAAAGTGGCGACATTCAATGGCGTCTTTTTTTAAACACAATTTATTTCCAAAAACTAAAAAAATTCTAATGTTTGAAGCCTATGTAAAAACTAAAATATGTTATATGCAACTACTATGGGAACAGGATATTAAAATGGCATAAACAGACTACAAAGACAGCAAAATAAAATATTAAAGTTGGTATATGACCTTCCCTATCTAACAGCAACTAGAGAACTTTTGAAACACACTAAGCAATCAAATATAACTGAACTCTTTCAACTAGAATCATTAAAATTTATTCATTAATTATCCACTGATGTAATTGTAGACGAAGAACTAAAATTTGTAAAAAATTGTAGTAAACATGGATATAATACGAGAATATCAGAAAAATATCATACACAACTTTCTCCCTACAAACAAACAAACCCCTCTTCTGACATATTATTGCAGCGATGTGCATAACAGATTAATAAAAATAATCGAATAATCCTTAATCGATTGGTTTTCCAAAACATAATACAAGGATTTAAATATTTAATATTTTCCCTCTAAAGTCTTACCCTACTTTAAACACAATTAACCCCTCCCCTACACCTACCAAACCATAAACACAATTACCCCCTCTTCTATCCTTATGGACACACACTGTTCACTGTTTCTTTTACGAATGTATATTTTGTTATTATATAACCCTGAAGAGGGCAACGTTAGTTGCCGAAACTAGTCGGTTGTGATAATAAATAAGTGGTTCATTAAACAAAGTAATTTTATTTATTCCTTTAAAATATAACAATGAACTACAAAGTTCGTGCTACAAACATTAAAAAAACATAATCACGAATTGGTTTGTTAGAACTGCTTCCACAGAGCTTGTAAGATCTCAATTTGCGCGTGCGCAGACTTGTAAATTGTACTGACCAACCGCTGCCTTCGGACTGGTACTTAAAGTGTATAAGTTAAACCTTTTCTATGTAACAAAAATAATCTAGATACGCTGCGATTGGGGTGCCAATGCAGTGCCCTATTTACCACTGGATAGGAAAATGAGCATGGTAAATAAATGTACCGCTACCGCTGGAGTTTTTATCGCTATGCGCTATGCTTAGTACAGATTACAGATAAGAGATGATTTTATTATTCTTCAATGTTCAATGCTATGCAAGCTCCTGACGTCACTACGACCTGTGAAGATCTATTGTGACTGCAAGCCTAGGTCTTTAAAGACCCTGGCTACTATGTTAAAGACAACAATTTTCATTTTGCTAAATCTCCCTCGTCAAGCCCAGGTCCTTAAAATATTGGGCTATAAGGTAGGGGGTGAGCTCTTTAAGATCTTCGGGCTTAGCCAGTGGCCCCCCGAGGATAAGGTTTCTTTTAATCTTCAAATTATCACATTCACATGGAATGTGTATAGGTGTTTCCTCATCTGCACTGCAGAACCTACATCTAGAAGTTTCGGAAAGGTTCATTCTAGCAAGGTGTTAGTTTAATCTGCAGTGCCCTGTAAGGGCTCTAGTAATAACCCACATTTGATTTTGGCTGATCTTTATTAGGTTGAAACGAAACCTTTGAGAATACATCAAACTAGTAGTAATTCACTTCTTAAAAAATAATGTCGATAAATTTTACTTAAAAAATCAAATGTGTTAATTTCATCATAATCGATTATTCCATCCCTACCATTATGGCCCTGTGTTCCCCGACCCCGACAGACACGCAAGGTGCGTGTTATTTACCCGTGAACTAGTTTGAAACTCAGGATTCTAGATTACAGTTCTGAATTATCTTTGTATTCATTTTGATCAACATATTACTTAACTGTTTCTAAACTCGCAACCATTCAACAAATAACAGTTTAAAAGAACCATTCATGTCTTATACAAACATTTTTTATTTAACAAAATAGTTTAGGAAAAATGATAATTGCAAAGTTATTTTTACACTTTGTTTTGCTCATTATACTCCTCGATATAACTGTTACAACCTCCTTACATTGTCCATAAGAAGAATGATTAGTAAGCACTCACACTCTAAAATTGCTATTATGAAATGGATAATAAAGGTGGGTTGCGCACGGAGATTTATATAATTGTATTATTTTATTTAACATGTACTATATTTAGGGTATGTTTCGAAATAGTGTAAAATGTTTTCCTCGCCACGGCACACCCGAATGAGGAAACATTATCTTTAATGTAAAAAATATAATAAAAATAAATACAAAAATTGTTAAGGAGTAAATAAGTACTCTTAAATTAATTTAATTTTAATAAGAGAACATCGCAAACACAAAAATATAGGTATTGGTTCATGAAACGTTAATGAAACATATAGGTGTATTTGCATTTTGTACGAAAATTCGCACGTTTACGGTACAATTGCGCAAAATCATAATATGACGAATCCGTGCCTCGGTGTACATCGATGTAACCCATTTATAAAAATATATTATATTTGAGTTAAATGCAGCGTTCGTTAGAGATTGCCGTTGAGACAAACATAACATACATACATACATAACGGTTATTTAATACATACAAAACAGATATTTAATAAAACATGTTTACGATGATTGTAAAAGTACTCGATCTATGAATTAAAAGTCATGACTCTGACAGAATTGACACATTATCTCATCACATCCAATATATAGTAGCAATTAAAATTGTGGCAGAAACAGAACGTCACGCCTCTAAAATAATGATTACTGCTAACGCGATAGTTATCTAATAGATCAGAAATAAAGATGAATAACACGAAATACTCGCAATACGTAGCAGTAGCCATTAGCTGCTAGATACTCTACAATACTATTCTAACCGTGTTGTCATCTTATGGCGACACCAATAACAATCTAGATTCTGGATTCCAAGGTCTCCTGACCCGCGTGAACTCAGCAAGTGTCTGTATCTGTAGTGACTGGTGAATCCATTGTTGCGTTGGCGGACGGCCATTCAAATTCCTCTTCTAGATCTCTGACTAATTGTATTGCATCGTTGAACCAGATATGTTAGTAGGTGACTTGAGCGTACCATACTTCTGCGTGGGATGCACTCTTCCTTTCGTTTCTAATCTTCCTGAGAGATGAAACGAAATGCGTTTGCATTTTGTTTTGACTCTGAGGAAAATTTGTGCAAAAGTGCCGGCCAGGCAGAAGGCAGAAGGCAGAATGTATTTGTTCCAGTATTGAAAGCATTCCCAATACTACGCATACACATATTACGAATATCGATAAAGTTATATGAAACGGATCTAGAAACTTATTTGTATATTCAAAATCAATATGGATATTGTGGAGAAATGTTTTCACACAACAAATTATGAAAAAATATGTCCCTAGAAAAACGCGACATGTTTGGCATTGATAATAGTGACGTCAAGATTCGTGACGATGTTTAATAAAAAATAAACGGCTACAAAGTTCAAAATTAACATGAATCGTGACGTACTAGGGGTGTGGCCAATGCAATGACCGTTTTCGCGGGAATTCAAAATTATAAAAATATTTTTTTTATGTTAGTAACACCTAAGCAAAAAGTAGTTTTTTTTTTTTACTCGGCCATATTTAAAAGACCCTTATTACTTAAAAAAATGTAGAAAACAGGTAATATTTCCATATTTTTTTATTCTTGTAAATTGTTTTTACTCTTCTCTTACTGTGCTAAAAAACGGCACGATCTGGTGCTGTGTAGTCAATACACAAACAAAACTCAGACATTTAAAATCTCAAAAATGGAACATTCACAGACAATTTCTTCAATTAACCATATATTTTTTAACTCAAAAGTGATAATATTTTTAATATAATCGCTAAAAACATATAAAAACCCTTTGCTAACGCACATAGCGCTAACAAACAGACCACCCATAGCAAAGCTCCGAGAGCAACTGAGAACAACTGACGTTCTGTGGCAGTGGTACAGGCTGGCCTGCATCACGCGTGAAATTGTCTCTCTAGCTCGCGAATAAATAATACATATATATATATATTGTCGAGAGTGAGACGTAAAGAGTGTTTGAGACAATCGTATATTCGGTGCTCTTTACAGCATCTCCGCGACAATGTGATACTTCTGTTAGCTTTTGATTGTGCAGGGAGTTAATCTTCAATTTCTGATAAAATGCTTTTTCTGTGCCCAATAAGTATTAATTATATGATAATAAATTATTTAAATTGATACATAAATGTATAACAAAGGAACACTGAAAATCTTAAACCAATATTTATTATATTTACAGAAAAATAAAAGTTATTAGACGCAATGCGTACTTGCTACCGCCGCACCGAGAAGGGAGAGTTAAAATACCTGCATATTTAAATATATAATATATAAATATGTAATTACACCATAGCCTCACCGGCATTTAAAAATTGATCAATATGTAAGGTACATTATGTATTAATTATTACCATTTTACAACTAAGATGGAGAACATTTTACATCAACAACCAATGACAGGTCACACCGTTACATTTAATCAATAAAACTATCAACAATGTTTGATTATGTCCAAATGCTTGCAGACTGGCTGGATTTCCTCCCTCTTCTCAAAAATTTTTCCCACTCTGTTGAAATAAATTCAAAAATAAAACTATCAGCTATTTAACTTCACTTGTATGATGGAAAAATTTAAGAAATACATAATATACATAAAATAAGTGTGAATATACTTAAGCGTAAAGTGCAAATATTATAAGATTTTGAAAATATTTGCTCTTACGCCATTTTTTTTAATATTTGAAAAATCTAGATGATTTTATATTAATATTTCTGTAGTTTGAAACAATTTGCATTAAGTATTTTTAATACGATTCTCGGATTCAAAAAGTTCTACGTTTTCTAAATAACTTGCCTGCATAGTTTAAAAATCTAAAATAGGCAGCGAAAATTATATATTATTTATTAAACGCAGAAGTTCCAAACCAGCAATAACAGCATTATGCGTTAAGTTACGATTGTATCGGTTACATATTTGGGAGTTTAGAATATTGATTGGCACTTTGACCAAACATTAGACAAAGTAGTTTTATCGATTTGGCGTTGCGTGTTGTAATGTTAATATTTATCAAATATTTATGAAATAAATACCTAATTCTTGCCCACCATAATGTCGGAGATAAATTAAACGAGCAAGTAAAGTAGTTTTATAGGTAGCAAAGTCCGTAAATTTGAATAAATCAAAGTATATTCGATACCTACAAAATATAATGAACCGGATTGTAGTTCCATGGTTTCAGAGGTCCAAGGTTTGAACACCACTATCAAAACTTGATTTCTGTTTTGTAATAGTGACTTTACAATGCTTTGAAAAAAAATCTTCAATTATTTTTTTGCAAAACTGCCTTGACTCGATGGCTACTGTCAGGTGAAAATCCTAAAAAACGAAATCAAGTAAAGATAAGTCCGCCTCGTAGTACAGTGGTTGGGGGTTCGCCTATCGTGCTTGAGGTCACGGGACTGATTCCTCGTTGGTTCAACGTGAAATATATATTTTAAAGACGCCTTTATACTGCAATATTCCACTGCCCCGGGACTGGCACCTCGACCGTAAGACTGATCAACTTATTTTCACGTAACAAATAATGATAGAGCCTTATCTGGTGCTGAAAGAGTATGACGAGAATCGTATTAAAAAAGCTAAATGCAATTTGTTTGAACCTGCAGAAATATCAATATAAAAACAACTACGTTTTTTGAATATTAAAAAAAAATACGTAAGTGCAAATAAATATTTTTGGAATCTCATAATATTTGCACAATACAATTAAACAAATTCATATTTATATTGTATTATTTATATCTTAAAATTTTCCATCTGTTGATATTAGTGAAGTTAAAGAGCTGATACTTTTATTGATTGCAGTATGTAAAGTGGCCACTAAAACCAGCCAGTGATAGGTCATAAGCCCTGTAAATGCCTAGACTTCCATATTCCTTGCTCTAAAATGTTCTCCATCTCAGTTGTAATATTTAATAATTTATACATAATGTACCTTACATATTGATCGATTTTTAGATGCCGGTGAGGCTATGGTGTAATTATATATTTATATCTATTATATATTTTAATATGCAGGTATTTTAACTCTCCCTTCTCGGTGGTAGCAAGTACGCATCGCGTCTAATAACTTTTATTTTTCTGTAATTATAATAAATATTCGTTTAAGATTTTTAGTATTCCTTTGTTATACATTTATGTATCAATTTAAATAATTTATTATCATATAATTAATACTTATTGGGCACAGAAAAAGCATTTTATCAGAAACTGAAGATAAACTCCCTACACAATCAAAAGCTTACACATGTGTCGCATTGTCGCGGCGATGAAGTAAAAAGTACCGAATATACGATTGTCTCAAACACTCTTTACGTCTCACTCTCGACAATATATATATTTGATGATTATGATAAAATTATAAATAAACTTATCAATGAAACTTCTTGGTTTAGTTTTACTTTTTATTGTTTTGACCAACGAGCGCTTTCGCCTAAGTAGGCATCTTCAAGACTGGTGAATTGTTTACAACATTTAAAAATTTTATACCATTCTTAACATATTGATCTTATCTCGAAAATATGTTAAGAATAGTATAAAAACTGTGAATGTTGTAAACAATTCACCAGTCTTGAAGATGCCTACTTAGGCGAAAGCGCTCGTTGGTCAAAATAATAAAAAGTAAAACTAAACCAAGAAGTTTAATTGATAAGTTTATTTATAATTTTATCATAATCATTAACTATGGAGTTTTATCAAGAAATATCAACAAAAAACATCAATATTATGTATATATATATATATCTACATATATATGTATTATTTATTCGCGAGTGAGAGAGACATTCTTACGCGTGATGCAGGCCATCCTGTAACACTGCCACAGAACGTCAGAACGACAGTTCTTTCAGTTGCTCTCGGAGCTTAGCTATGGGTGGTATGTTTGTTCGCGCTATGAGCGTTAGCAAAGGGTTTTTCTATGTTTTTAGCGATTATTTAAAAAATATTATCACATTTGACTTTAAATATATGTAGTTAAAAACTAATTTTTCAAGACACCTGTATGTGAATATATTTTACGATGGTTACTTTAAAAAATTGAAATCGTCGATTTATTAACCGCTGTCTAATTGAAAATTTTTTGCAAAGGGAAATGGTATATAAAAAAACTGTAAATATGCCAGATCAAAAAGCACAAACTCTAACATCATCTTGCCAGCTGCAGTTTCCTCTCTAATACCTCTGAGGAGACTATTTAGGCGTGGGAGAAAGCCGTGTCACTCTATACAGTGATCTGCTAATAATGGCCCGCGATTCAAGCTGATAAAAATATTGAGAATAAAAATTGAACTAGAGGCATATTATATATTATGTCCGTATGTATTTTTTTAGTGAACAATTTTAGATTTAAATTCATAGCAACAGAGAGGGAAAATGTTTTTCAGATGAGAATATGGAAGTCTGAATATTTACAGGGTTTATGATCCATTATTGGATGGGTTAGCCTTAAGCATTAAGCAACCTTTAGCAGTCTTTTTAGTTTTATCAGCCTTGTCTACAATCATTTGGGTATCCTGAAAATATTCTTGATCTAATTTTAGATAGTTGTTATTTAAATAAAATAATAAATATTAACAGCGGTACACTTAAATGCATTTTAATTTACTTTTTCCTAGGAGTCATACTGTTATTAGTCAAATAGCATGTAAAATGTATGTGGTATATTTTATTTACTAAACTTTATTGTAGTAAATAGTTCTTCGTCTAAAAGCATGTGAATTTAAAAATATGTTTTGTACTGGATTCTATTGTGCCTACATATACACATAAAAATAATATGAAAAAGTACTTTATCAAAAAACTTGTAAAATGTATTCCTCGGCAAATAATGAATTTTTTAGCATAATGATCACTTTTAAAATTTTAAAATTTTAAAAAATACATTTACGTAAAGTTTTTCTCTCGTTTGTAGCGGTGGATGACGTCATTAAAACGTTGTCAGATAATCCAGATATCCAGATAGCGCGGGTTTACGAGAGCGTTGGTTGTGAGCAGTACATCCGTCGGCCGTTGCGCGTTGTAGCTATACGAACAGTTTATTTTATTTTGATTTATTTTAAGAATAACCTCTACTATTTTGACCATTTATGATATTAGCACATGTGATAAGTCCTCATGACTTATTACTGTTACGATACCTTCCGAGTCCTCATCCAGACTTATGTAGCTGCATTCGCTCTAAGCAGCAAAAGGGACAATGCACCAACAATGAGGGACATCTTGGAGTGTCTCATCATCACATGGACAGCTATTGATTTCTGAGAGCTTAAAACGGTGAAAATAGCTCATAAAACCACCGTAGCTGGTGAATATTTCAGTCTGCTCATGCCAACTTACTGTGTTTTCCTGAAATAAAAGGCAAAAAAAATATTAGAAAAAATATTTTAGTTACCTGTCCGGTAGTTTCACCGGTCGTTCCAGAGCTTAAGAGTTCTGCTACTTATTTTCTTTTTGGCAAAACTTAAAGGAAATTCAGCAAAATCACGAGCTGATTTCTTGAGAGTAGCTTCTCGAGCCTTTTTACCTGCTTTTTCATTGCCTTTGATTCCGCAGTGTACCGAGGTGCGATTCCGTGCAATCAGCATGAAATATTTATTTCATGGGTGATTTTTCACAACAGAGTTTTCACTTCAGAGTCCCTTGTCACATTGATTAATATCTTTGATTTTAAGATAACGAAAAAAAAAGTTTTGTGCATTTCTTATTCAATTGTTGACGAGCTCTGTACTAGATAATACTATTAACAGAATAGCTCGTGAACTCAGCACTCGGATATTCTCTCTGGACCCAATACCCACTTTTCTAATAAGTCGTACAAGGACGCTATGAAACGACTTTAATTTTACGATAACTTGATTTATTCATGACAAGACTTATTTGTAATTTGATTTATGTATAAATCTAATAAATCAATATAGTGAATATGTTGCCTCGTACATAATATAATAAACTTACATATTTACCAAAGGATTTTTGATGACATCAAATCTAAACAAATAAACGTTTTACGATAATTTGATTTGTGTTTTTTTATTTTTTATTTATTTTGTTTCTTCTTCACATATTTTCCGATTAATATGGTTAGATTTATAATTACTAAATAATTATTAATTACTGTAATATTTTATACTAGCAAAGAAATGTAAAACAGATCATTTCTATGGGAAAATGTGAATAATTATGTCCTCACGTAATTTCCCTGTTCCGAGACATTACTTACCTTTTGTATCGATCTATAAATACGAAATAAAATCTACAAATATATATTCCTAAAATTCTCACTGAGAACGTTTGGTTGCACGCGATTCAACTAATATTTTCAGCTATTTCAACGTACGTACTGAATATCTAGGTATCTTGTCCTTGATAGTATTCGTTGTATACGCGGGATGCTGCTTGTCGAGTTGCGTCTAGTTCCCATTGTAAATGTCCGAATTTTTGCGCACGCGCTTTAGGTTTTTTTTTGTTTATTTTTACACAGAATTTTAATTACTAAAATTAACTTTAAAATATACATATTAAAATTAAGCTATAACATAATTTATAACAAAAGTGTTCACAAGGAGCTCATGAGTTTTATTCCTTTTTTTGCTTACGAAATTGGTTTTTATACTAAGGAGAATATCAGACTCAGATGTTCAGTTGAATTGTATGAGAGTATGTTTTAAAACATGTATTATTATTCATAGACGATACAATATTATTTTAACTAGCGCAATACATCACTCAATACTTTAAATGTGCACAATTCATCAATGTTAATTTTTAATGTAACGTTCAAGACTTGCAATTTGCCCGACAAAAAACTAACACGATTCAGTCTTGTTGTTTCTTTGTTCTTTTCCTCGGGCGAACTTGTTCAGTTTATTATCCTCTATCTAATTCAGCGGTAATAATAAATCAGTTTCCACTGCGTTACAAATAGTAATGAGGAACACTTTTTATAGCGACGAAACTACTTTTTATGGTTTTATTAGCAGTTCGGATTTACGAATATTTCCGTGCGATTCAACACAGAGCCGAGGGTCGACATATTAGGGTTTTCAAATAAGTTAAACCGGTTTTTTTATGTTTTGAACAATTGTGTATCTTTATATAACCAAGCAACATAATTGTAGCGGCTAGCACGTTTGTCCAACATTCCAGGTCCTGGGATGCAAGTTTGTTTTTTTGCATGATCGGGAAAACAGGTATATAGCCCATAAGTTCCCAATACAGAAGACTTAAGCAATTTACTCGTAGCTGGCAACAAACACAAAATAACATAAGAAGACATTTTAAGAAGAAATGGAAATAAAAAGAGGAATTTAGGGTCACTCCGTGAGGATCCGTTGACAAAAAAGCTTTCTAAAAACTGGTTGACAACAAAAAACTAATTATTTTTATATTTTTGTGTTATTTCATTACTACTTTGTGAAACGGAATGACTTTACACAAGTATGCTTTTTTTATTGGGCTTTGTATATAGTAATATATAAATTATCGACAAAATCAAGAAAGGAGCTCTGCGCTGGTTTGGACATGTAGAGCGAACAGCGAAAGAACGGCCAAGAATATTTACAATGCAAATGTTGATAGATGCAGAAATAGAGGAAGACCGAGAAAGATATGGGATGACCAAATCCAACAAATACTTGAAGATGGACATGTCAAAAGTCGGAATAATCGGCGCGCGTGCATGAGAAGATGTATAAATGTAGAGGAAGCGAGATATGTATGCAAATATAGAGTGATGTGGCGTTCTATTCTCTCTGCCTACCTTACGGGGAAACGGCGTGATGGTTTGTTGTTGTCGTTGTTAAATTGGCCCATAATTTAGTTTTTTTTTGTAAACGTTATATTTTGGTTGTGATGGCCGTTGTTTCTGCGTAACAAATTAATAATTACATAATCGTAATCGGAATTGCATACTTGTGATTCAGTAAAATATATGTACCTTGGCGATAGATACCAAATAACGAAGGTGAATGATGAAATTTCCGAGCCCCTCAAAATTTCATTGGGAGTACCACAAGGATCGGTTCTCGGACCGGTTTTGTTTATTATATACATAAATGATATTGTCGAAACATTAAAATATTCAAAAATAAGACTCTTCGCAGACGATGCCTTAATATATATATCGGGAGAAAATTATAAAACAATTATGGACAGACTAAATCATGATCTTAATAGTGTATCACTGTGGCTAAAAATTAATAAATTAAAATTAAATGTTAACAAAACTAAATATATGAATATAGGAAACAAAAGAATAGAAATTACACCATCAATTGTAATAGAAAATGATAAACTTAATGAAGTCACTGAAATTAAATATTTAGGTGTAATGTTGGATTCAAAACTTACATTTCACCAAAACGCTAAGATGGTAATAAATAAGATTGCAAAAAAAATATCAATTTTGGGAAGGATCAGAAGATTTATTGATAAGGACTCCTGCAAAACTATTTACAAAGCAATTATTGAACCACACGTTAACTACTGTAGTAGCATTTTATTTTTATCAAACAAAGAAAACATAGATAAACTAACTGTATTACAAAATAAAGCCTTTAGAATCATTTTGAAAAAAACAGATATACGAGGGTAAAGTCGATGGTAAATGAAATGAAATTATTAACATATAAACAAAGAATATTTTACAATACAATGATATTTGTTCATAAAATTATAAACTCTAATAAAAAAACAGAATTTTGGAAAAAAATTGATCGGAACCACCATGAACACGATCACAATACTAGAGAAAAGAACAAAATTAGACTTCCATTTAGGAAAAAGGCAAAGTCACAAAATTCAATTTTATTTAAAGCAATTAAAAAGTATTACGAAATGGAAAAAAATATTTATGAAGAAAAAAACATATCAAAATTTTAAATAATGGTCAAGACATATGTGATAAACAATTTATAAATTAAATATATTTGCAATGTTATTATAAGAACACACATAACAATATGTATGATATGTGTGCCCTACTTTAAGATTTAAATTTTTTTTTAAATAAAAAATAAAATATTAAAAAATATACTTGTGAGTAAATAATTTTATCAAAAAAATAAATAAATCGATAAACAGAATCAAATCCAACAAATGTGAGTAGCGTTTCTTAACTATGGTAGGTCTATGGAATAGAGAGCAGTGTAGATTGTAATAGAAATGCTGACGAAAGTAAAGTTTACCTGATAAATATTGTTTCACTATTAGAATAATTATACTGCTATAATATATTTTGTGTGTGACCCAATAAACGCATGGGAAACTGCCAGTGAGCAATTACTTCGTATGTGTTGGTAGAAAACAAATCATTTCTGTTTACAGAAAAACGAAACAAATTTACAATCTTACAGAAAAACGAAACAAATTTACAATCTTATATAAAGAAACATGATTTTACATAATTAATGTTTTGAGCTCTTAAAGAAAAACCCTAATATAGCGTTTCTTCGACAGATTTGATTAGAAATTTTTTTTTAGAAATTTTCTAATCAAATTTTTGATTAGAAAATTATGAAATAGAAAGGATTATTATTGATTTCTTGAATGCAAAATAACCTAAAACCGGTAAGATAAAAAACTAGGTAGTAAATTTGAAACCCTGCATGGCCTGTAGACTCTTATTATATGCATGTAAATTGGCTTCAAGAAATCATGGCGGAGAAGTTTACGACTTACCTAAAGCTACAAAGGAAGTTCTTTAATAAACCTACATACAACTCCCCCATCTTCAAATGTATAAATATCATATCAAATTGCCTCAAAAACTAATTTTGCGTTTCGATCAGCCGGGTACAATAGTCTTCTTATCCTACCAATAAAATCCGATTTTACTCACAAAAAACACCACCCTACACAATATGAAATATTTACAAATGAAAAATCGTATTAATCATCTGTTGATTTTTTTCAAACGAAAGCATTGAAGAAACACAAACGTATAAAGATAATGATAAAAGTAACACCTTCCTTGATTTTCAAAAAGGGATTTACTATCTACTCATCTTAGATAAGTTCGCCGCTCTTGAAAATATTAATTTGTCAAAGTTATTTTACCTGTGAAATTACTAAAAATAACTCATTTAAACTTTAAACGAACCAAATTTGAAAATAGAACTGTACGCCTGTGAAGATTGTTGGCTAAAATAATAACGAAATTTTTAATTAAGGTGATTCTAAACGAAAATATGAAACTCATTATTCATAGATGGCGCTTTTGTCATTTTTTATTGAAAAATGCCATTTTTACGTTTATTTTCAATAGAAATTTTACAAAACTTGGTTTGTACAACATTTTGTGAAAAGGACCAAAATTATATTGTTATGGTATTTGTTACAATCAATATAGTGTAAAATTTCCGCAAACCAAGTTCTTAAAAAATTCCATTGAAAATAAACGTAAAAATGGCATTTTTCAGTAAAAAATTATAAAAACGCCACCAATGAATAATTAGTTTTATATTTTCGTTTAAAATCACCTTAAACAAACCGTTTAAATTGTGGTAGTTGTGTTATGTAGGAATACTAGGAGAAACGTATTTGGCAAATATTTTAACAGAGATAGAGAAAGTTTTTGAAAAAAGATTATGGAAGTCCAGGCATTTACTGAGCTTGTGACCCATTCTTATCATGTTTAAACATCCTTAATTGTCCAATGTTTCAATCTTTTTAATTTTCCCACTCCATTGTTTTTTTGATATATTAATAAATGTTATATTTTGTAAGCAGTTAATTATTATTTGTTTTATTTATTTTAATACCTACCTACCTACTTAGATATTTAGGCTAGTTTATTTTTCTTTCAATGTTTAAAAATCTTCGTCTTAAATAAGAATCTAATTTTATAACATTATAATAAAAACAGTGTATACAAATTTAAATTACAGCGTGTAATGTCCAATTTTGACAACCTACACTCATTTCTCATCATTAAAGTTTCAGGAAGGCATTCCATTGAAATACGCCCATGGCGTATTGGTAAGACCGAATATCAACCGCCATTATTTAATATTATTAATATCCCATAAAGCTTTTTTAGGTTCTGCACGTAAACATGTAATTTATAGGAACATAATACCTTTTATGGGACAACATTATGTCAGCACATTGCATCCACAAATAAGCATGAACATATTACCGTTGTATTTATGAACATTAGGCTGAAATTTTACGTGGGTTTATTTATTTAGGATGTTTTTACTTCAAATGATTACAATGAAAATGTAAAATAATTAATGAATTATCTACAATGAATATGTAAAATAATTACTGAATCATCTTCTCTTATCAATATCATTTTAGAATTTAATGAAGTACTATATTACTATACCAACGCTGATTTTTTTAAGGACAGACACACGCTTTCAGTTTTTTACGGAATTCGCATAATTATTTTCCTTTCTAAAGGTTTATATTTACTTCAAAGGGATACTGTTTATTTCTTATTTCTTAGTTTACTTTTATGTAATTTTAAATTTCGGGTTGGATGTTTCGGATGTGACCTATTTAAGGAACTTTTTCGCATGTTCTCTTGTAACGAGGTTACCCCTCCTCTCTTCATAGTTTAGTGTAGATTTTTAGTTTCTTTTTGTTTTAAATTTTTGTATAAAATTTATGATTCTGTATTACCTTATATACCTACAATATGTTTATTTACTTCTTATTTTCTCAAACTGAAGGGTTTAGGTAGGTAGGAAAAAATTGCCCTAAGGGACTATGCCTGCCTTTATATGTATATAAAGTGTAAAATAAATAACGAGGCACAGGGCGTTTGAAAGGTGAAGATGATAGTGCTTGTCGGTTAACCAAATAAACAAACAATTTTTGCTTGTAAAAGCACGTACATTTGAAAGATTTATATCAGAACTGCCCAAACCAGAAACGATCCCGGGACAATCCAAATAGCTAAATAGATTGGAGGGCCGCAGGAAAAAACACTTTGACTTTTTAAAGAAAAAATAAAAATTCAGGGATTTATTTATTGTAAATATAATTCGTTTTATTAGTTCATCATCCATTTATTTTTCACAATTCTGTCAATATCAACATGAATATAAGTTGTTGCTAGACGCAGTGCACGTAAGCAGACCTTTATTTAGATTTTATAAAATTCATAGTTAAATACGCACTTTCACAAAGAGGTACTGCCCATCATCGACCATATTTGAAAGCCAAGATTCGTTAGTTTGGAGAAACAAATACAAAGTTCAGGAACTTTTTTTAAAAAATTTCTTTTATCAATATTGAAAATGCATAAAACCAATATGTACGATATTTAACATAAAATAAAGATAAAACAAAAAGACAATTAAATGACACTATGTGAATTTTTATTATGTAACAATTGAATTCGTTTATTTCCACAAATACATATTATCAGGACTCATGACTCTCGACCCCCCTTGCTCTCACTTGCACATAAATATGATTTTTTGATACTGCCCACCGCTAAAATTCCAAATTAAATTTAGTACTTAAAGTTTAATGTATTATTGCATCGTGTTAGTGATAACCTTTGTCATCTTCTTGTCACCAAATAAGACACGAAAAAACTAAAACAAGCATAAGTACATCGGAGGTATTTCTGTCAGAAATGTCATTTTGGTAACCTAAAAATGTTACATGAAACTGACACAAGACACAACTGAAATTTTAACTGAAATGAGAGGATTTTAAACATAAATACCCTCTCTATCTGTCAATGTAACAAATAAGCAACCGACTCGTATGAGTTAGCAGTTAAATACCCTGACGATTGAGTGGTGGTCCCAAAACCGACCGTCAAATTTGGTACTTAACAAAGTGGCCTACAGAAATTTATACAACGATGAAATTGTTACAATAATTTTGATACTCAAAATATGCGCATTTGAAGATTTTTTATTGACATTCCAAAAATATTACGAAAGTTGTGGATTTTACACGTTTTTAATTATGTAACCATAGTATCTAATAATACAATTATTTTATTTATAAATCACTCTGTGCTTAAGAAACATAAAACTAAAACAGATACTAGTAGATATTTAAACAAAGACAAAAATTTAAAACTGTTTTATGTACGAATATGTTACCAAAGAACATAAGTTCATTCAACATTCAACAAAAGAAAAAACAGCAAACAAGATACATAAATGTAGGTTTTTTCAAACCTTTTTTAATTCTTACCACTCAACTAGACAAGAGTGTTTCCCTATCAAGTAATAGAAAAAAATGTAGTTTTACGTCAAATATGTATATGTACATTGTCTCTACGCTTTCCACGTGCTTCTAATGAAGCACGTGGAAATAATCTTCTTCAGAAGTAATCTTCTTGCTCCAAATCTCTTTCAGCTAATAAAAATATGCCCCTCAATTGATGTAACATTCTGTACATTCTATTACTTTTACGTATGCATCTCAATTCTGCGTAATATGTATATATTGTATCAGGTGGAGCATCCCTAAAACCCTGCGACGTAATATTGCATATCACCCGAAACTTATATCCTCTGTCTTGTGAGTTTCTTCCACTCCCCTAAGAGTTACTCGTATACCTCCATACACTTATATGTTCATCCCCTTTTGGAAGTTTATAGGGACGAGTCTCTCTTTTCTCAAGTTGCGTAAGTACAAGGGTTGGATCCCCCAACGGAATCATTTATTTACACTTAGCCCCATTAGCATTTCTCACGTTGTAGAACGCCTTGTAATAATACTGTTTTTATCTCGATTACAGTTCATTTAAATTCACGAAGAATGCAAATGTGTTATAGTTACTCATTTAAATTCACGAAGAATGCAAATGTGTTATAGTTACTCATATTCGTATTGTTACAAACATTTTTTGATAAATTCACCATGAAGACAAAAGAATCAATCAGATGTATAGGGTCAATATAATAATGTTGTAAAAAACACAATGACATATTTAATAGGTATGTTATGTCAACTTTCTTGGGAATCAAACCCAGGTCCATTATGTTTTTTTTCTAATTAATTGATAATAAATGGCATTTATCATTTACATAATTTCTTTCAGAAATCATTCATATTTTTTTACGTGCAGACAGCACCTGATCTGCGTTCAAAATACTCTTAACTTCAAAACCTACATCCTGCAATTGTGTAGTATATAGTTATTTTCCTGTAATATAAATAAATAAAATCTGACATATTATGTTATTACTTTTCTATCATTATTTCGGAATTTAAAAAAAATAACTCGAATATCTTTATTTTGATTAACAGTGAGTTAGTCATAAAGTTCCATAGACTGTTTTTTTTTAATCCAAATAAATTTGCATGTTTTATTTAAGAATAGTATACCGTAACCCGGGGCGACTTTCGCCATAATAAGCAATGATCGTAAATATGGAAAAATCGTACCTGATGTATCTAACTAAATGTAAATAAAACTTGCGTGTTTAAATGGAAGAGAAATGTACGTATTTCACATTTATTCAGTAAAACAAAAAAAATACAAGCTGAAAAAATAACAGAAAAATTCGAAATTTGCCGCGAAGTATCCTATATCGACGGCTGCTATGTGAACGTATGTTGAAATTGTTAAATACAACTTTTCAGGAGAGCTGATTAAAGGCTCACAAATTAACCTATACTATAATTTTGAAGAATCTTTTTTAAATTCAGGATTATACTTGGTAAATTCCATGTGAATCATATGACTAAGGAAGTTATGCCTGTAATCAGCTCTTTCAAATGTCTATAAGAAATAAGTCAGCTGTCCTAAAAACCTGATATTTTCATTATACGATAGTTTACGCAACTCCCATCGACATGGTGAGGATACTTTGCGCCGAATTACAAAATCAACCAAAAATCATATATATTTTTGCGCAATGTATACTTTGTGTCAAAACATTTTCTACAAAAACTGAGCACATGAAAGAATGTCATTACAATAATACTATTAAAAGAGGAACGTCATGTCAACGTGACCATTACCAACGTGTTATTACCATATCATAGTGTCATTACAACCTTTTTTTAAATACTTTAAAAAAATATATACATATTCTTGCCCTCCTTTTAAAAAATTATATTTTCTTTAATTTACCTACCTTTCTTTTATAAAGGTCAATATTTATATTTGTTACAGATGTAATATTTCTTTTTTATTATTTTTATAAATACCTACTGTTTATTATTGCATAATTTTTCCGATGTTTTTGTTCTTTTTTAATATTACGCTAACTTTTTTGTCGGCCTCGTGGTGTAATGGTCAGTGCCTACCATGCAAGAGGTCTCGGGTTCGATTCCCGACATGGTTGATATGAAATATTATTCAAAACGGTGTTTTTACACTAGAATATTTCATTTTTACATTTACATTTACATTTATTTTTTGCACCACAACAGGCCAGGAGGCCCAATTACAGTGGCGAATTACATATCACAGAACACCCAGGCTTGAGAAAAATCACATTTTTATTTGTTGTGTTCTCACCGGGAATCGAACCCGGAACCTTCCGTGCGTGAGTCAAGCGTCTTGACCGCTACACCACGGAGGCCGCCATAGTCCCTTGACTGGTACCTGAAGCGTAAGACTGATCACCTTACCTTCATATAGCAAAAATGATCAAGATACGCTGCGATTGGTGTACCAATGCAGTGCCCTATGCACCATTAGTTGCGGAGAGGAAATGATGATGTTTTTTCGTTGTATTTTTTTTACTGGTTTTATTGTAATTATGTAAAAGGTTCATGGAACCGTAAATAAATAAACCTCAGAGTAATCAGAGTAAAAAAAATGTTCTTATATTTATTGTTTAGACGTAAAATTATTCCCATTGAAGGATAGTTTTGGCGCAGAGTATACCGGCAGGCGCAAAGTCACCCCAGTTTACTGTTCACTTAATTATGTCAACTCCACCGTAAACCAAAGACACATCACGTCAAATAATTACGTTTTTTTCTGAATCCTATCAAAACCTTTAGTTTTCTGCAAAATCTTGTATTAAAAGGTAAATAAAATAGTTCTTACAATATCGCTACCATTCGTGTCTAGCACATTAAATTTATGTAAATCATAAAAACATTGAGTGAGAGTTTTTCCAAACGATAAAGGCGCCAGCAGGATGTGAAATACTAAACGTTTTAGTACCAGTAATGTTCGAATTTTTAATTTTTATGTCCCGTTCATTTAGGGCAAAGTTATTTTATTGTACTTCACTAATGTGAGCAATATAATATACGCCATGGCAACAAAACAATAGACGTAATACAAACACGAAATACAATATTCGGAAATGTTTATTCACTTTTCACACAGCGTGTGGTGAGGCTTTTATGTCATTCGCTTCCGCCCATTAAGCCCTGATCATTACGCACACATTCTTAACACACACACACACACACACACACACACACACACACACCACACACACACGTTCCCCGCAATACAGTTTACATATTTTTTCGTTTATTAATGGCGATCATTAAACAAAAAAGCTTTGACCATTTTGTTTACTGCTTCCGATTACACCAACGCAACGCGTGAAAAACAAACAAAACACAAAATCTCATTTCGATACTATCATTTGTATAATTGTTCTATGAGCCTACAGGACATATAAAAATAACGTATTTTTTAAATTTATTCAAACAAATGAAGTTATATAGGTGCGAAGGTTTTCACGGTCACTGTTATCAATATGTTTCTTTTTTGGGGGATACCGTGTGTGTTGGATTTGTTCCGACGTTTTGGCTACCATTGCAGGAGCCATCTTCAGTGTAAACTGTGTGTATTGTGCAATAGCGGAACACTTTATGGACACCAGACTTTTTTTCGCCTTCGAATCAAAAATTTACATAAACCCAGTTTTTACAGTGCACGAATAATAAAAGAGGCAATTGAAATACACAGACACCCAAATAACATAAACAAAGACGACGGGCTTAAATTAAACTCAATATGGTTCCCAGCACTACATACTACAAAAATGAATAGAAATGTGCCTACTGCCGACCGCGACACGGTACAAATTACTAGTACATAAACACATACTTTTTTTTACAAAACACACAGTTTATCCTGAAGATGGCTTCTGCAATGTAGCGGAAATGTCGGAATGAAGTTCTATCGATAATCTTTTAAAAAAAATAAAAATATTTGTTTATTTTTCCATAGAAATATAATTACAAAAATACATCTTAAAATTAAGCTGTGGATTAGAAAAAAATGCCCACAAAGACTACAGCGTCTGAGCGTGGGCCATTCCTTTTTTAATTATTAAAAAGTTTATTTATTTTAAAGAAACAAACAGTCGACAGTGATATATGTATATATATTTTTTTTAATACAGTTTAAAGACAGACCAGCAAAGTTTCTAAATAAAAATCAATCACAACAAAAGGATGTGTGTGTTATATCACATATATATATGGTATGACATGACTATGAAAACAAAAGAAAAATAAAAGAAAAACCAAATTAACATATGCTGAAATTATGAAAATATTTTATACATTGTACATCTATTTGAAATCAAAGGGTAAAATGTCATCATTCAATCATTTTTAACAAAAAATGGAGTTAGCAAATTTTTAAGTATCGATTTCGTGTAGTAGTCTATTTTGTTATATAGGTGTAATCTTGTAAAATATAGAATATTGCTTAAAGAAATCCTTTAGAAATGCGGCATGACATGATATGTGGTGCGTCTGTGCCAATTATATTATAATTACTACTGATAATACCTAAAGTAAAAAACCTGAACTCGCTTGTTTGTTCGTGTTTATAAAATTGTCTGCTTATATTTGGCCTGCCTTCTAAAAGAAAAGAACGTAATACGATTCGTCTAAGAAACATAAAAATTACAATATTTTGTCACTATTTGTCGAGAGGAAATTCCGTGGCAAATTTTGTGAAATCAGTACCACCATCTATTCCCTATTCAATAGTACCACAACATGTAATTTTATTACTTAACAACTTAGAAGAGTACATATTATGTACTCTTCATACATATTGTGATGTAATTCACCACTGTAATTGGGCGTCCTGGCCTGTTGTGGTGCAAAAATAAAAAATAAAAAAATAAAAATAAATAAAATAAAATAAAATATTTTATATGAACCGTTATGATTTTATTAAAAATATCAGTAAATTTATTGTTTTTTTCTATTCTTTTATTTGGCCAGCAAAAAAGTATTTGCCTAAGTGGGCATCTTCGGGAATGGTAAATCGTTTACCTACAATATTTTAAACGTTTATACTATTTAAGTTGCATGTTTTAAAGAGATAGGAGAATAGAAAAAGATGTTGAAAGGAAAGTGAATGCGGGCAACAAAATGGACGGCGCACAAAGCACAGTAATTGCTAATGAAAATATGTCAATCGAAGCTAAACTGGCTGTGCACAAAGGAGTTATAGTCCCAACACGTGTGTATGGAAGTGAAACATGGAACTGGCAGAGGAAGGATGAAAGCTGAGTGAACGCAGTCAAAATGTGATCTCTTAGACGAATGTGTCGGAAATCAATGTATGATAGGGTAACGAATAAAATCAGGCGAGAGTGTAAATCTGAGTCAAGTATAATTAATAAGATTAAAAAAGGGTCTCTGAGATGGTTTGGTAATGTAGAACAAATGGACGACGAAAGAATGGTAAAACAAGTAAATATGGCGAAATGAACGGTAACGTAAGACGAGGACGACCAGGGAAGATTTGGCATGATCAGATAAACCAAAATTTTAAGTCTGGTCATGTCAAAAGCAAACAGAACCGAAGGGCATGTATGACACGATGTATAAATGTGGAAGAAGCTAGGAATATATGCCAGGATAGACGTGTGTGGCGGTCCGTTCTATCTGCCTACTCCTACGGGGAATTGGAGTGATGGTAGTAGTAGAAGTAAGTTTTGGTAAAGAATATCAAGTGAGTAATTTTTATTTTAGGGACAGACAACATAAATATTTTATCACAGATTTATATGGCTCAAATTGTTAGCTGGAAATTTCTTGACCTATGTAGCATTTTAAAGTTCTAGATATAAAGCTATTATCTGAAGACTCTTCTAACCGCTCTTGGAAGCAATTAACAAAGCAGGAAGTTCTTGATAATTGCTTTCTGCTTGTAATTTCCCTGGTATCTGTAGTTAGAAACTCATAAAAGGTACACCTGTTAATAAGGTATACGTATTTTGCATTGTACCTACATTTCCTTGCTAATTCTGTACACACAATGTTGCATGGTGGTCGTAAACCCTGTCTTGGCTCCTAATATCGCATTATCTACTCTAATTCGTGGTTACAGTCGGCTGTTAAATCCGCTATAAATCTTTGAGGACGTAAACTGTACTCCGAACGTGGTGCGGTGCAGTTCCAGAGATAAACAAACAAAAATGACATACATCCGAATAACGCCCATCAACAATGGCATGTATAAAAATGTGTTCTTCATCATTTACTGTTCAAATTAACTAATAAATGCAACCACATTGCAAGTTAAACATTAATAAAAGTCTGATAAAAAATATTTCGTTTTATACTGATGCAACGCAATGATATTTATTGCTTGATTTAATTTAGGCTACGAATTTCGACTGATATTAATTAATTAACTTATCCATAATAGTTTAGCGCAGCGGGGTATTTAAAAAATGGTGTTTATTTGTTAACATTTTTGACGTAGATAACAGTTTATTTAACATTCTTTACCTGTCTAATACCTTTGTTTATTTATTAAATTTCGATTACAAAAATATATTCACTTACTTAAGAAACTTCCAACAGACCAAAAAACAGTCTGGTCAAACAAATTGATCGAAATTTGTATTTATATTTTTTGTATATGTAAATATTCATGCATTTTAATTTTAAAATTACAGGCGGTTTTTTGGTGGGCAGATAAAATTTGTGCATATAAACTTATTAATAAAAAACGCTTTTGTTGTGCATATTATACAGTGTTTCTCGACCAGTTTGCGAAACTTTGGGTGAACATTACTCATGGCAAACTTAAAAAAACATATATTTTTCTTTCCTAAAAACTCTGTAATAATTCTCTAGAGAAGCCCTTAAGCTCTATTACAAAGAACAAAGGTGTTCCAAATTTTTGGTTTAGTTTTAGTGTGGGAATTTAACAACAAACGTGGCGGTTTCGGTTTCTTGCTCGCAATTCTCAACCCAAGTACCTGCGGCCCGCTGTATTGCTGTAATATGTAGCTAACTTCGTAGTCAATAATCAAAGAATGTTTTTTCGCCGTATGGACGACTTTATTAGGTTACTACTCTAAGGTTTTTATGATTTTTTTGTTTTTTTTTATAATTTAAAAATGCAGTAAACTTCATGGTAAACTTGAATAAAAATCCGATTTTTTTTTTCCAAAAACTCGTTTTTTAAAACGTTTTTTTTATTTTTAAATTGAAGTAAATCCTTAATTTCTCGGACTATAATCTCTTCCACAAACCCTTACCCCTTACTTAGCTAGGCGTTTCACTTGTCCACGTCCGATGAGTGTCGCTTCGTTGGTCAAATACGTTTTTTTCTCATTTGTAGGGGAGGTGTGGGTGTTTGTGGAAGAGATTATAGTCAGAGATATTAAAGATTTACTCCAATTTAAAAATAAAAAAACGTTTTAAAAAACGAGTTTTTGGTTCTGATTTTTATTCAAGTTTACCATGAGGAATGCTCCTCTGAAGTTTTGCGGTCTGCCCTGAAACACCGTGCATTATATTATAATGAGTAATGTCGGTTCAGATAATGAGTTTGGAGGGAGACAGGAATATGATCTCTCTATTCATCAATACAACATGACACAGCCGAAAAGGAGAATAAATATTTCAACTTATTTTAAGTAAATAAGTTATGATAACGCATTAATAACTCTATGTGTAATATACCCATGGACCAGTGGAGTGAATGATACAAAACCGTACGCTCCGTGTCTCTTGATATGGTTTTTAGAGAAATCCTCGATACTAAGCCTCAGTTGGCGGGTCTCTCTACTCTAATAGATGATGTTAAATTTATTAAAAGCGAGTTAGTGGATCTAAGAACATCCTGCGGATTTATCAACAACAAACTAAATGACTGCACCACAAGAATCACGTATATGGAAAATAAATTTCTTGAGATAGATGAAATCAAGGGAGCAGTCAAGAATTTTCAAGACGAGGTGAATCGATTTAAGACTGATATAGCAGTCAAAGATCAATGGTCCGAAGAAGGATGAAAATCTATTCACAACAGGCGGCCTCCGTGGTGTAGTGGTCAAGACGCTTGACTCATGCACGGAAGGTTCCGGGTTCGATTCCCGGTGAGAACACGGAAAATAAAAATGTGAGTTTTCTCAAGCCTGGGTGTTCTGTGATGTAATTCACCACTGTAATTGGGCCTCCTGGCCTGTTGTGGTGCAAAAATAAATAAATAAATAAATAATCATTAGAGAGCATCAGTCGACAGGTGAACTTCACTTTCCCTAAATCACAAATAAACTATATATCACGGGTACCTGTTCACAACTCTAAAGATAAATCAATATTAGTGAGTTTTATTAATCGATTTATAAAGGAAGACTTCACAAAAGCCGCTCGCGCTATGAAAAACCTATCAGCTAACGACACAGGCTTCCACACAACCAATCGAATATATGTAAATGACCATTTGACTCCGTTGACCAAGAAACTCCTTACTATGACCAAATCCAAGTTGAATCACAAGAAGGGATATAAGTGTGATTGGGTGAAATATGCCAAAACTCATGCAAGATTGAATGATACCTCAAGTATCTACATTTTAAACACTGAGACCGATTTAAACAAGTTTCTTTGATACGTTTATTATCATTTATTTCGCTTGCATTTACTGAGATTTCCATATTTATCTTTTATGTACTCGTATTACTATCAACGATTGTTCTTAATGGGTTGGTAACCCCTGTTTCCGAAAGCAAACGCTCGCTTTATTATATTATTATTACTTACTTACAATTCAACATTATTTATCTACCACGAAAGTATTTCCATTTTTATATCTCTTTTATTCTTATTTGCGAATAATCATAATGACGTGCGGCGTTTGCTTTCGAAATAATTTGTGGTGTTTGTTTTTTTTTATTAAGATAAGTGTTTATTTTATGTTTGAGAATATTTGTTAACATACTGTGGTTCTATTTGTGAAAACCTGTAATTGGCTTATTTGTTATTTGTTTTATTTTTTATATGTGAAAATTGTAGCTGTTGCTTATCCGAATAAAAAAATTTTTAAAAATATAAATTTAAAAATTTGAATTTTGGAACATCGTATGTATTTTTTTGTTTAATAATTTAAATTAATAAGTATTTTGATATTTAAAAAATAATAGAACCGTAACTATAGCAAATTATCTCAATGATTGGATTAATATCATAATATTTATTTATTATACTTTTACAATATTTGTATTTTTTTTTGTATACAGAATAATGTTCCCTCACTGGGGTGTCCCGTACCGAGGGAAACATTTTACAAAAAGTGAAACATGCCTTAAATTAGTTATGTAACAAAGTTAACATAATAATAAAAAAAAAAAAACGTTATTAATCTAATTAACCTAATTGTAATTAACATTATAAGTACTATAAACCAAAATAATAATTAATCATAAAAAACTTAACCAATTTATATTTACAACCTATAGACCAAATTTCACAAACAGTACGCACATTTTACCTTGTTGGCTTGATCCACTCATCGATCCGTGCGCAACCCACCTCCACTATCCATTTTTTAATAGAAATTTTATATTGTGAGTACTTACTAATTGTACTTATGGAAAATGGAAGTAGATTGTACACTTCAACCGAGTAGTAGGCCAATCTTCTTTGACCAAAGGTTGTATTAATATTGGCTTAGATAAGGAAAATAAAAGCTGTTGCAATTTTTTATCAGAATGTCCGTTACAGAAAAGTAATCTATGCGCATAAAATTATTAGTATGAGACATAATGAAACCATTAAAAAATCTATAAACGGACATTAAAACAGGGTGGGGAAATGTAGCTAACCCAGGAAATGCAAATATGAAGCTCGCCAGACAGGAGCTATGAAATTCTGGAGGTTAATGGCTGTTTTACATGTAAACATATGAATTTTCTCGTTACGAATCGTTAAAAAACCCTGAATCACGATAATGACTTTTTTGACGGAAATTTGCAATAGTACAATAATTAACCACATTGTACTCGCAAATACGATATGCATCATAATTCATATTATACAATTTATATCATATAATCATCTATCCTATTATTTATTGTCAGTTTTTAAATTAAACATTCTTACGACGATCAAATCAGGATAATTTAAGTTATTCAAATGCTGTAAAAATCATTCCAACTTTTTCTATTTTGCTTACCTACACTCAAAAAACACCTACTCTAAACTTTTTTCCCCTAAAACTGTTATAATTTTTCATCATCATCATCATCATCATTCCCTATCCGCACCTAATGGTGCATAGGGAACTGCATTGGTGCACCAATCGCAGCATATCTTGATCATTTTTGTTACATGAAGGTAAGATGATCAGTCTTAGGCTTCAAGTACCAGTCCAGGGACTATGAAATATTTTAGTGTGAAAAACACCCTTATTAAATAAATATTTCATATTAACCCTGTCGGGAATCGAACCCGAGACCTCTTGCATGGTAGGTAAATGCGCTGACCATTACACCACGAGGCCGTCATAATTTTTAAACACATTTAATTATGTACCTACCTACTTTTATTGGGTATTTTATCTTTATACAGCATAATGTCATTCGATGCTTTAAAAAAAACCTTTATTAGATGAGTACCTTTATAATACCTTGTAATTTATATGTAAACTGTATTGCGGGGAACAAGAATTAAAATATATGGATAATAAGTAAATAAATAAAATATTCCTACGTCCGATCCAAATCGACAATGTACTGGTTATTCATACGTGTCCCGGACTCTATATTCCCTGCATTTGCATCAATATTGAAATGTGTGATAATATCAAATACTTATGAGTTTATATTGATTAATTCCTAAGCTGGAATTCCCACGTAAATTATATTACATCTAAACTAAGAAAAAATAATTTTATTTTTAAAAAGCTTCGTGACATAATCGATCGGTCATTACTTAAAAGTGTTTACATCTCTTTTTTCCAATCTACAGCAACTTATGGAATTATTGGATGGGGGGGTAGTGCGGCTAGCGTATTAGATTCAGTTTTTAAAGTACAAAAACTCGTGAATAGAACAATAAAAAAAGTACCTTTTCGCTATCCTTCAAAAGAACTGTTTGAAAATTGTAAAGTTCTAGATGGTGAAGTTCTGGAAATCTGTCGATAAAGTCAGGACACAGCTTGGCCCAACCACTCACTTGAAGCTAGCCCAAAGAAACTTTACCTTCCTTCCTCCAAAACTTTTTAATCAACTTCCCGCAGCCACAAAGAACTCCACAAGTGCCAATGTATTTAAGAAAAATGTTTGCAGCTGGTTGCTGCACATCGATAAGGACGAGGTTGTCAATTTTTTTAAAGTTCGAAATTAGCGATTAGCAAAAATTTACAAATCTGCTTTCCTTCCATACTTTTACTTTTATTTACTTTTTATATATCGTGATATTTTTATGTTTTTTCATTATGTATTTTTGTATTATTTTATTAAGTACATACTATAATTTGGTATATTATTTATTACTCATATTTCTTACTACATTATTGAGTGAGTTTCTAGAAAACATATATCAATTTTCATTTCAATGATGTTTTTTTATATACATTATTTTTCTGGTGATTTAATGATACTCTTATTTTGTTCTTATAAATATTACTTTATTTTACTATTATTTTGTTGATTTTAATGATGCCATTATTTTGTATATTTGATCATGTGTGAATCCTAATTTGTATAATTTACATTTTAAAAATTATTTCTGATTATCTTTTTTGCATTGCATTCTTTGAAATTTTATTATTTATTACTTATACCCTTTTTTTTAGATTGCTATTCTATTGCATCACATGTCATTATAATTTATTCTAATTAATTTTACTGTGTATTTTTATTGTTAATTATTATGGCTTGACACGGGCATAGCCTAAAAAGCCTTAATAAGTTCATTCATATTTAAACTAGTATAATTTTGAATGAATAAATAAATATATAAATTTCTACCTATTTATATAATCTACATATTTATATAACACAATATATTGTATGGGCATTGTCCGTTATTTCATCAAAGTGTACATAATTAGAAGGCTATTGTTTCCGGGGCAGAGTTAATTTACATAGAATTCATCTCAGACGCTTCCCCGTGTACTTGCATATACATACACACTACAGTACTACACACTACATACAGCATTGAAGCTGACTTCAGACGTGATACTGAAAAGCGTATTTTATAATCATATTAAGCCACGGCATAGCGGGCGTGCCACGTGTTCTCATTTCCTACCTCACATTTGGAGACGACAAAATTGTTATTTTATTTACCTGACCTCTCCCGTATGCTGATTTAGCTACTGTAATTAATTACGAGGATATAGTGTTACAATGAATACATGTTTTATTCAAGAGCCAAATGATAGTTTCAAGTCACACAGAATGTGTTATCGCCAAATAAATTGGTTAGACAATATCATAGAAGTATAACTGCAAAAGTGCAACTTTTCTGATGAGCAAAAAAACGTTATTATGAACCCAATTATTTAGCTACAAACTCATATTTTGCAAAATGGGTTATTATTTACAGATAATTTTATTTGTGTAACAACATTCAAGTAATTTGTACAAATAACAGAAATATTTCAGATATACTACTTGATGCATTAAAGATGGGACAGAAATGAGTCTACTTATTTATTTAATTTTTTAAATATTTTTACAGCTATTACATAAACAAAATAAGTAAAAATATATTAACTCTACTAGAGCCAATTAAAAAAATCCACTGTAAATCTAATGACACATAATATAAAAGAAAATAACAATGTTTGATTATGTCCAAATGCTTGCAGACTGGCTGGATTTCATCCCTAGGGAGTTGTTCATATTTAAATTTATTTCAACAGAGAGGGAAACTATTTTATAGAAAATAGTTTACGTAATTGTATGTGTGTGACGTTTGTATTCATGTGAATGTGTGTATGCGTGAATGAATAAGGGAGAGGGTTCATGTGCGTGTAGAAATGAATGAGGGAGAGGGTGCGTGTGTGTGGGTGTGTAAGTATAAAAAATAAATGCTTAAAACTTTTAATTATATTAAAAATGGTACAAGAAAGAGCTTGGTAAAAAGTTTGAAACCTTTTTGTTAAAGTTTAAATCAAGAAATGTTATAAATTGTATTTCTTAAAAGTATGTTAAATTTCAAAACCGTATTCTATAAAAAAAACATTTTATTTTAAAATTTAACTGATACACACTGAATGAATAATATACTTCTAAAACTAACTAATACTATTTGTACTACTCAATGAACGATAGAAATGAGTCTACTTATATTACTGAGACCATCTTGTACTATTTGTGCCACTGAAAATGTGACACAAATGCGCATACTTATTTTATTAAAACCACAGTTTAATACGCACAAAGTAGTTTATTTATATATTATTAATATTTAAAGCATTAACTTCGTGGTCAAACATTTTACTAAATGTTATCAAATAATTGTATATAACCACTTACTGACTTTTCTATGTCTACCGGTTTCGAGACGTAGCCTTCTCTTCGTCAGGACACCAATTAAAGTTTATTTATGTTTTGAGTAGTCATAGAAGTGTACTGTTAGATGCAGGCATGTACTAGGAACATTTTCGCATATAAATCACAAAATGAACAAAAATACAGTTTTACTCTTATGTCCGCCTATCAAAGATATAATCCTACAATTAATCACTGAGCGCGACTTGTTGATTAATAAGCAATTGGCTAAATCACAATTATTACGTAGGATTTATTTGAGCTACTTACACTATTTGTTTTTTTTTTTTACTTCTTTCAGACATAGGTAACCTCGTCAGTATTGATCCGAAACGTTAGAAAAAGTGTAACGTTAAAAATAATGCTACATATTTCGTAAATTTACAAATCATAAAATCAAACATCCAAAACAAGATAAAAATATTCGTCAAGTTTTCAGGACTGAAACTTTAGGGAAGAATTTCAGGGTGGGGTTCCATGGTGGCAAATACACAAGTAGGTAGGAGGTCATAGAATTAAGAATAGTCCAGAAGGAGCTTAGAATCATATTGAATACATCGGACTATGTCCGAAAAACCCCCCACTTTACCCCACTTTCACCGCGCGCATGCGTAAAGTCACCGCGTAATGTTGCCAGATCGCGAAAAATATAATCATAACACAAATACAAGTTTTTTTTTTAAACCAATTAGTTAATTTCTCTTAAATTTTATTGTACACGCGTAAACATTGATTGACACAGCAGAAAAGATAAGTAAAGGGGCATTTAATAATATTAATTTAATTAATAATCTTTGAACTTAAAAAATAAAACAAATTTAATTTTACATAAAACGAATATTTTTACATAAAACGAATATTTTTATGTCATGTTAAATAATATTCGATGTTTTAAAGATAATGTCGGTCAAATGTCCACCACGGCGTAGTTTAATCCGAGAGGTCCAATTCTCATGTGTTCTCTCATTCGCATTATTAGCACATAAAGTAATGTCACTTGCACTCGAGGATATCTCTTCGTGAACAAAATAGAGTGGACTTTTTTATAAATACAATAAAAACTCAAACTCTACTAGTTTTTTTATTTTTTTATTTTTTTATTTTTTATTTTATACGCCTCAACTCTACTAGTTGGTAGTAAAAAAAATGTATTAAAAAGTGGATTATTCCACACTTCCTATTTTGAAAATAAATGTCACAGAAATTCCATTTGTGACTTCAGTCAAAAACTTAGGTATCACCATACATAAGCATTTAAGGTGGCACGATCAGGTCAACGAAGTAAATCGTCAACTTTATAGCAGTTTGCACTCACTTAAAAGATCGCAGAATTTCTTGCCTATTGATGTTAAGCAACATTAGTCCAGAGCTTACTTCTTTCACTCCTTGATTATGCAGATTTATGTTATCCAGATGCTAATTTTAATATGAAACATGGCAGGTTATTTGTTTTTTAAATAAAATTTTGGCTGCTATAACAGTGATCAATCTGCGGTCACAATTTACATTTTATATGTACGCGCACCTATATGTAATTATATCACCCACATTATAAGCATTACTTTCAAAGGCGCCGCTATAACCGGTCACTCGAACCCCCAGTTACATACATTACGTCTAAAGGCACAAAAATACAGAGCAGGATTGTATTATTTAAATTATAAATGCACCAATTACTATGCGTCAACACAGAGACGGCGTATTCCTGGTCCAAGAGTTGGTAGTATTCTAGAGATCAAACATCAAAAGTGCCGCCTCAAAACTGCACAAATTCTATTTGGCCCATTTCATACGATTACAATCGTATCGTATTGAGTACGGCAAATTCGTACGGTGGATTGATTCTTATTATATTAGGGTCAAAGCACCAATAAATGACCACCCCCCAGTAAATGACCATTGGTTAATAAAACACAATATAATAAGAATTGCTACATGTGTCCAGTCAAAAAACTTTTAACACTAGAAACTATGACAAAAGCAGTAGGCGGACACATCTTTTGGTAAGAAATAAATCTATCAGTTTTGAACTGTGAGTTGTCAAAAGGCAATAGTGCGTCTTCCCGTTATTGTTCTGAGATTGATAGTATTTTTATAAGGAAAGGTGTTGTAAGTGTTTTATTTGATGCTATTTCTTATGCAATTATTTGAATATATCCACATTCTAATGTGTTAGGGTTTTTTATAATGTTATGATGTAACTAAATCTGAGTATTATTTTTATTGGGGTAGTAGTGGTCATTCACTGGTGATTTTACTATTTTTTTAGAGTTATATTAATTATAATTGTAATACTCGTTATAATTATAAAATTAATGTGATTTTTATTGTTTTCTTTTATTTTGTACGCTTAAATAATGAAATTTATACCTTTAATGTGGATTTCACTACAAGCTGAACCTTAAACGGTTATTCATTGGTGCTTTAACCCTATATATTTTTCAAATATATTTTTGTTTATTTATGGCAGGCAAACGCACTAACCAGTACACCATAAAGCTGACTAATCTCCGCTCGATTGCCAGAGTCGACAATAGCCTAATATTTTTATTTGTATTTTTATTTATTAAAATGTTTGACCACAAAGTTTATGTTTTAAATATTAATGATATTTTTCTTATTATTTTAATTATTTAGTTTTTTTTACAATATACATAACAGGTAAAATAGAGTATGAAAAAAATAAAGAATAATTACAAAGCAATGAAATACATATTAACAGTAAAAATAGTAAACAAAAAATCCCACAAAGGCATGGCCTGTTCGTGGGTATAGGAGAAATGTTTATTAATTTTATGCTCCTATAATAAATAGACAGGTATAATATTTTTGTGTAATATAAGAAAGAAAAAATAAAATATTCTGTAAAAGATTAGAAGGTACTTTATTATTTTATAGCAATTAAAAAAGGAAATAAAAAATATAATCGTAGGAATAGGTAAATAATATTTTCTAACGCACTACATATATGTACTGAAAAAATAAACGCGGCTATTTCCATTGTAAGTGAAACTGAGTAAATCGAGTTCTGTCTTTGAGCAATTCATATATTTTTTATTTATTTAACTTTTGTACATAATGTTATTTGTACATTGGCGGGCTTATTGCCAAATAGCAATTTCTTCCAACCAACCAATAAAATAAAAGTTTTATTTTTATAATTCAAGTTACAGAACATATTCAATAGAAAAAAAATATATCAAAAAGCTAAAAGTATATAAAAATAGAAAAAAACGTATTTGTTTATAAATTACCTTAAATCAAAACTATTACTCAATGGGAAAAAGGAAAAAAGAGGAAAGAGGAAAAAGGAAAGGAGGAGAGATTAAGGAAGAGAAAGGAGATGTTTTTTCAGACGTGATTTAAACAGAGATAATGTAGTAACATCTTTGATGGTGGGTGGGAGATGATTCCACAGTCGAGCCGCATGGACACTATATGAGTTAGAGAAGAAAGAGGAATTGTGGATGGGTATTAAGAGAGTGCCTTGAGAATAAGAACGAAGAGGTAAACCATGAACTGATAAGCGTTGAAATTTTTCACGCAGGTATATAGGAGCGTTAGGACTATGAAGTACATTGAACAGAAGTGAGAGGGAGTGGTAGTCTCTCCGCTGTCTAATTTTGAGCCATTTCAGTTGCCTACGATAATCAGAAATGTGGTCATATAACCATGTGAGTTTCTATTGATTTTAAACTGTTTTCTTAACAGAAATAAAAGAGATGGCTATGTAAAACAACATAAGCAGTCATATTAACCGAAATTCTTAAAAACTGCTGTGGCTGGAGCTACATTTATTTTTTAGCGTCACACAATATATTAACGCATAGGTATTCTATTCATTATTTCGTTTTTTATTGGGTTTGACGCCGAAGGACGTCGATCTTTTTTCCAGATATCGTGAGCATACAAGGAAAACTGGCCAAGTGAATTTTTCGCAATGTTGAGAATTTTTACCATGTTTTTGCGCTGTTTATAAATCGACTTATATCACAAAGTTTTTTTACAAAATTTGTAATTTTATATTGATCAAGTTAGTCTTTGAACATCTGCTACATTAAATATTGGCAAAATCAAAACACTTCCTTACTAATACAATACATTGCCGATTATTTGCCTATGTAAAGTAAAAGAAACTTAAATTCAAAGTGTACTAAATACCAAAATAATTAGTTTGTGACTATGCTATATTAATCTTAATTTACCAACTAAGAAGAGTTATGACTTTGCCAGTTTTCCAGTGAACCGTTTATTACTCTCTCTCTCTTTTACATGTTTTCTTACCTACATCTGCACAACAACTCTTAATAAACTGGTTGACAGCAAGAAGAGTAATGTTTGATATTTTGCAGGTTGTCGCTAATAAAGTCGCAGTAAATCAAACAAAGATTCCCATTTGATACTCCCCAAATTGTTATACAATAATTCATTTAACAAGCTTGAAAAGTTGTCTGCATCTGATCACATTTTTTCACAAATATATATATGAGTGAAACACCATATTACGCCATTTAAATCAAATTAAGACTGTGTATGGGAAAAAAACAACGACAACATAAAAAATGCACTGAAAGGATGTCGAAAATGTGGGAAAGGAATTAGCTAGAGATAAAATAATATGTGAGGAATATACATTTTTACAATAGAATTGACTAATTCCAATTTTATTTTTGCTAAATTAAAATTTAACGATGGTTAACCATCGTTGTCATTCAATTCTTCATTGAATTCGGTTTCTTGTCCAAGGTTCTATTAACTTATTATTCATCCGGGCGGATACAGAAAACTACGAAAAAAACTATATTGTACGAATAAAAATAGTTTTGTCCTGATGCGGTACTGACGGATAAATAATTACAATAAATTGTTACGAATATTTACAATGTAAATTAATATGCCTACCATCGCGTGGAGCTTGCGGTCATCAATGAATTTGATTGTAAACAAATCGACGTTGAGTTATACATACGTAATATATAATTATCGCACTCGAATGCATATCAACGCAATACTCGCCACATGGAAATCGTAGTTAGAGTAGAGTACCTAAGTAGTTTATAATGAAATAACATCAACAACAGACCACAACATCACACCATAATAGGCGTAATCACATACAATATATCATAATATTACGCGCTGCTCAGTCCTCCATCACACAGTTTGATAGCTAATATCTATTGAAAATTTAAATTGATTGTCGAATCGTGATTCAATAATATCGGTTCGACCTAAACGTAGAAAGATTTATCGGATAAATAATTATGTATACAACATTTTGACTTCATCCAAATGTGTTTAGACAATGACTGAATTTCACCCCTTAGGGCCAGTGATGGGTAACTTTTTTAACTCGGCGCGCGTGTGTCAAAATTCTAAAAAAACCTGGCCTGATCCGGGTGCCGTATCACATCTAGAAATATTGATATTTTTTGAAGCCCTGGGGTGCAATTGAACGTTGTTATATAGAAAGCAGCCATCCATAGAAAAATGAAACTGAGATAATAGCACATTTGTGAAAATAGTGAATAATAAAATGTACACAACAGTTGGAATGTTTTTGACTTATGATAAACAATGAATAGATTAGTTTTTTTTTTAAATACTATAAACAAGCACCTAATAACGTATTTACCAGTTTTAATATTTTTTTAAGTACAGTAAGATTTTTTTAGTGCTGGGGGTGTTTTCTGCAAATTGAGAAATACCGTTTTTGTGATCGGAACTATTTTCAAAAGGTGATTATTGCAATTTTTTTAGATAAAAGCGGTCTGGCTGTTTTTAGCAGAACTTAGAATTGACCTTACTGCACCCTATAACACCAATATCTATTTTTTTTAAATTGTGGATTGGCTGCTTTCTGCATAACTACGTTCAATTATAAATCATCTTTTAAAGAGTGGTTGATTTGGGGATATTTATTTTTTCCATGCGGCTAATTTTTGCTTCATGCTCGTATATGGCCACATTGATGATTAAACGTCAAAAAATATTATCACGTGAAATCAAACATGATGATTTTCATTTAGAACATTGTTGCGACCTTAAGAATTACTCAAAACACTTAATCAGGTTAAACTGACCAAACCGTATTAGTTTCTTTTTCGTTTTTAAAGCAGTTTTATACATCATTTGACGTTTAATCACCAGAGTGGCCATTATATGCAGCAAATTGTCGTCGCATTAAAAAAATAATAATCTTCAAAGAAATCACTCTCTAGGGGGTAGAGAAGATCCAGAATACCACCCCTGGTAATAAAAAGTTTTAATTTTGAACTTTTTAATTTTTTTATATTTTTTAAAAATATGTATACAATGATTTACATTAGTGATTTTTCGTGGCTGAATTGTATTTGTCAAATCTTCAATAGAAGGTTGATGTACATATTAAAATATTTAAAATCGTGTGTTTTCGGTAATTCCGAGCATTCAAAGTATTCTGTTCGTACAGGCACGCTTCTTAATTTTCCGAACCATTTCTTCCTAGATTTATGAGTTTAGACCGCAAGTCAACGAACTCTTTAGTCCATATACTGTCTTGAAATTCTGCAAGTTGCAACTCTAAATCATCCCATTGCACCCATTCGAAACTACCTAAATTCATACTGTCGACTTCTATATCCGGATATATAATTGTTTGTTCTAGAGATCTAAATTGATTGTATCTTTTACCAAACTGCCCAAGTAATAAGTAATGAGTGATTTAAGAATGTACTGGTTCTTATATGTATAGTCTATAGTCTCCATTCCATTTTGGGTAGTTGTGCTGGCCTCCTCAAAATAGTCGTGGAAAACACTTTTTTAGTCGAGGAAAACACTTATAAGTTTTAGTCGTTATATAAATATACGAGCCAAAAGAGAGTATCGCTCGTTCTTGGATGAAAATCGTCCGTAAACTATGCGTGTCACTCAAAATGTCTTAGCGTGTCACTTCTGACACGCGTGTCATATGTTTCCCATCACTGGCCCTAGGGAATTATAAATATTTTTTTATTTTTTGGTTTGACAAATAAATATTTACGTTTTTATGATTTACCTGCCCAAATATTTCAATTTCAGGAGGCATTTTTAACGAGTTGTAAATAAGTCATTATTAAAAAGTGAGTGAGCGCGGTTGAAATGCGATCTCTTAGACGAATTTGTGGGAAAACAATGTATGACAGGGTTACGAATGATGAAATCAAGCGAGGGTATAAATCTGAGTCAAGTATAATTGATACGATTAAGAAAGGTTTCTCCGAGATGGTTTTGTCATGTAGAACGAATGGATGACGAAAGAATGGTAAAACAAGTATATATGGTGAAAATGAACGGCAACGTGAGACGAAGACGACCAAAGAAGACGTGGTATGATTAGATAAACCAAAATCTTAAGTCTGGTCATGTCAAAAGCTGACAGAACCGAAGGGTATGAAAAGATGTATGAATGTGGAAGTAGCTAGGAATGTATGCCAGGATAGACGTGTGTGGCGGTCCATTCTCTCTGCCTATCCTTACGGGGCAATGGCGGGATGGTAGTAGTAGTAGTAATCAAGTTGTGGCTAAGCGGGGATCAAACATTGGACCTCTAATCCGTAAGCCCGCAACACTATCCGCGGAACAACCGCCCGCTGATTAAATATGAACATATGACAACAGAGACAACACTTTCACGATCATTCCCATTCCGCATCTAACGGCGCATAGGACACTGCATTGGTACACCAATCGCAGCGTATCTTGATCACTTTTGGTACATGCGGATGGAATGACCTGTCTAACGTTTCAGGTGCCAGCCCAGGGACTATTAATATTGCAGTGTAAAAACACATTTTTAAATAAATATTTCAACCATGTCGAATCGAACCCGAGACACTTGTATGATTGTCAAACGCACTGACCGAGGCGGACCAAGAGGTAGCATTTTAGAGAAGGAAACATGGAAGTATTTTTTTGCAGAAGAACAGGCTAGCGGACCTAATTACAGTGGTGAATTACTGCACATAACATCTAGGCTTGAGAAAAACCTGTTTTGTTTTGTTCTCACCGAGAATCGAACTCAGAGCCTTTCATGTGTGAGTCAAGTGAATTTATATTTTTTGTTTATAAATATTACGACAAAATGTGAATGCAGTAATTACAGAAAAAAGTCGTTTTGTTTAAGGACACTTAAGAACTTCAGGAACAGGTTACAGGTTTAAGAACTTGTTTCATAAAACAAGTTCTATTTCAAATCGTAATATTGTTCCCAGTTTCTGCGATTTAGGTAAAAGCGATTGTTTTTCTACAAGGTTGAGTTAATCGTAAATCTTTTAAAGCAAGGTCGTCAATCTAACATTCCAGCTGGCCATTAATATTATTCTGATCAATGAAGAAATAGCGACTAGTAATAATATTATATACAATATTCCTTCAGTCAACTTCGACATGTTTGTATTCTTCTTCACGTTTATATTCAAGGCACACGCAATAAAAATTGCGTCGCATCGCATGTCGCGTCATACAGTAGATGTATGCGTTGTTATTTTATCTGAAGAGAGCCGCAGTCGTCATTCAAGATCTGGTTTATGTTACAAAAAAGAGCCTTTCAGAAAAAACCACCGTTCAGACAATTACAGAGAGCTTTAACCTTACCGAGCTTTTCGCTTTAGTGGTCACTCGGATTACCTAAAGGAAATAATTGTAATAAAATAAATAAATAACGACTTTGTTTTTAACCGCTTATTTTTTTATTTTTCCTACCGACCGGTTTCAAAGTTACACAAGCTTCTTTACCAAGGTATAACTAACTAATAAATTCTATCCTATTTTATTTAAACAGTGATTACTAAATATTACATCAATCATATGAAGAATAAGTCAAGTCAAGCGCGAGTACGGGAAATAATAAATTATTGAGTTTGAATTGATCACATAAAGTAAAGTTAATTCAATTAAAGGATATTTTTTTGGACCTTAGACAATAGCTGATTAGGTTATTAAAAAATAATACCATTTTCAGTACATGAAAAGTTATTACAATTCTCGTTTCCATTGTGACTTTTTCTCCGTCTTTCCTCAGTTCTGAGGGTCGTGGTCGTTGGTACTCTCTCCAGCCATTCCATTGACGATGCGTCTCCACCCTTCACAGCTCTGCGCCCTCTCCACAGCTCCATGTAGGGTCGCCCGTGACAGTGTTTCCACCTGGTCGATCCATCGAGCTGCAGCTCTGCCTCTGATTCTTCGCCCTGGCATCTGGGCATCTTCAGACTGTCTGATTAGAGGGTGAAAGCGCTAATTGGTCAAATATATAAGTGGAAGTGTCCAAGTATTTTTAATTAATACGAAATAAATAATGTCTATTTATTTACAGTTTGCGCCTACTGACAATCAAAAATATATTACGCGTACCTATTCAATAGATTATAGTAAAAAAAGTGATCAAAATTGTTCGTCTTTGTTTTTGGTTAGAAGAGATATTTTTAATGATATTTTTGTCCAAAATAATATCTAACTATGTATTTAGATGCCTGTGACCCGTGACATCCTCGCTCAGATTAACCACAATGTAGGTATCTCACGGTAATTTGCTTACCAATGCTGTCTTTGCCGTAGGAAGTTTTAGAGCCAACGTCGGATTCTTTCCACCTCTGTCGATGTGTTTCTATACTAAAGGCAAGCATTGAAGCAAGCAGTGTTAGGTTTTTTTACTCCTGGCACACTTGCCGTGTCTGCGTAAATCATACAATTACCATACCTACTGTAATTATAAATAATTTCGAAGATTGTTTACGTTTAATAAATAAATGTACGTATATTCAATCTTTAATTCTGGTTCATAAGGGCTTAAAAAAACGATTTCGTCATAATTCGTATAATAATATATGTTATATTTTATTTGCATATGTTTTAATATGCTTCCACTTTTGATTGTATAACATGAACAATGATTTTCTTTTTTTGGGCTTAATAGGTTTTAATTATTTGGCCAGTGGAGGGTTGGTAATGGATCTGGCTCTCCCGATCGGACTTATTTCTTCCGGTTTACTAACGAGCTAATGAACTAACATGCCTGAATTATATTTATTTATTTATTATATATACGGCCTAAGCCAATTACAACAGTTACATGAAAAAACATAAATGCAAGAAACTGAACAAAAAGAACATAAAACTATTTAGCAAAGACAAACAAGGGCAAAACAATAATAGTATACAATATATTTAAAAAAAACGAAAGACCAAAAACTTGAACTTGAAAATATATACTGAATTGGGAAAATTTGATTGTCGTTGACAGACAAATTGACAGTATGTACTTAGGTTGCTTTGACGGTGATAGGGACATTGAAAGCAGTAAATTTAAATTCAAAAAATAAAAATACGCGAATCTTTTGTAAACAAAGATTTTTTTTTTTAAATAATTTACCGTTCATTACAGCTAAAAAAAATGTTTTTACCATGTGCGGATCTGAAAAGAGGCCACAAGACCTTTAAAATAGATCCGGGTGAGTGGATAAGGGGGGGGGGGGGCTTTCAATGTATAACATGAAATGTAATATTGATGATTTTTGTTTAGGTTTCTTGATAATGATTTTGATAAAATTATAAATATAGTTATCAATGAAACTTCTTGGTTTAGTTTCACTTTTATATTATTTTGAGCAACAGTGTGTATTTCCCACTCTGTTGTTTTTCGCCATGTGTTCTTTTCTCTTGGAGCACCGGCCGAATACACATAGAATTTACCCTGTGCCCGGCCCATTTTTGTGAAATTTCATGCTTTGTGAAGGGTTTCTTAAAAGTGTCATTATTATGAAATAACCGGGTAAAATCAATTGAAACTTCTCAAATTCATTTTAAACAATTTAACAAGATATTTTTGTATGATAGTTTTGCCAACATTGGCCTTTATGAAGAGCCACATTGCAATGTTTGCACATATACAGGGTCTCACTCCTTTTTTGTGCTTTGTATCCCGGAGCCGGGTAAACACGTGATTATAATAACCACGCTATGTGTCCCGGTCCCGTGATTTCACGTAGTTTACCAGCAGCGAAAAATAATTCGCTCATAATAGTCACTCGATGTCAATAAAATGCACTTAATTAGACAGCTGGTAAACCACGTGAAAACACGAGACCGGGACACAACGCGTGGTTATATAATCACGTGTTTACACGGCTCCGGGATATAAAGTGTTAAAATACTTATTTGATCTTCTTATCTCTAAAATATGTTAAGAATAGTATAAAAACTGTGAATGTTGTAAACAATTCACCAGTCTTGAAGATGCCTACTTAGGCGAAAGCGCTCGTTGGTCAAAATAATAAAAAAGTCAAACTAAACCAAGAAATTTCATTGATAACTTTATTTATAATTTTATCAAAATAGTTAACATGATATGTGTTTTAACGCCCAACTCAACACATACTATATTGCAGGTAGTGTCATGGAGTTGGGGCTGGTATAATGTATATATTTTATATAAATATATACCAACCTATGTACATATTTTTGTACGTGACTTTATTTATCCAGGTAGGCACTAGGTAAGTACTAAATATAATAATATGTAGGTAATGAATAATTCATATTTACCTGCACAGTGTGGTTTACATGTAAAAACACCATTATCGTGGTACATTAAAATATTACTCTATTTGTATAAGTACAATGTTTACATTTAATTAATAAATGACTAATTCGAATTCATTTTCGAATTAATTACTGATTCGGAAAGTGCTTTAAACCAAAAACCCAGCATCAACCGATCTTTAGTCAATGAGAGGCAATATAAGGCCATTGTTATAAGATTGATGATCCCAGAACAAGTGATCGGTCAACCAGTTTCAGAGCTCAATGGAGCAGTAGCAACTTCAGAATTACGAAGACGAAATGCATTATTCTCCGCCAGTTTTTAGACCTCATTAATTCCAACCGTCCCGCTTTGGAAGCTTCTGAATTAAACAGTTACTCAACATTCAACCCATCCGACCGCCTTGCGTCGTATGTCCGACATTTTTTATTCAATACTTCCCTCCTTCAATATGTGTAGTAAAGTTGTGTCTTCGACCCGAGTGTCTTCGAATCTCTGGTTGCCTGTACGATACATTGAATAAAATATGTACATTTCATACATTTTAGTAGATAAAAACTTTTATTCTTTTTGGAAAATATATTCAACACCAACTTTTTGATCACTATTGGGGTATTTATTTTATAAATTATTTATTATATACGCACAAAAAATACAGCCCAAGTTTTATGAAATATATATATATATATCTACTTAAATGAAATAATAATATGAATATATTTATTATTTTATATATTTATTTATTATATATTTATTATTTATATATAAATTCTGTTTCATTAATTATAATGTCACATTGGTGAGGGAGATCAAGCACTGCTCGCCCTGTAGATATGTCTCCCGACACGTATAGGGGTTTTTTTTATGCTTAATTCTATATGCCTCGGTATGGCAAAGACCACCCATAGGCCATAGTTACAAAAATGAAAAAAATTAATGAGGGAATTGACTCAGACCCGTGAAAAATAACTATTGTGCAAAATATACCTACCAGGAAAAAAGCTTTGTATGCATAAGCAAAGCAATGAATAACGGGAACAAGAGGAAAAAAAAAAAAAAAAAAAAAAAAAAGACCACCCGAAAGTGACAAATACGAATCTTTATTGAAAGGGCAGTGCTTTGCTTGCACATACCGAGTTCGTTATTCTAGTTAGGCACTCAAGTCCCTAGCGAGGGACCCTCGGCCCCGTCGATGCTCGTGAAAGTCCCTAGCGAGGGACTCTCAGTCCGTTGGCGTCCGTAACGAAACTTTTAGATAAATTAGTTGATAAAAGTGTTGCCACTAATAAAGTTTTTTTTCTTTTTTACAGATTACTAACGGTATCTACCAAGGCAGCATGGGGAGATAGCATACGAGACCCCTAACCCTTCACCTACGTGCCCTTCCACCACCCAACCCTGGATTAGACAACCGCCCACCCTGGCCACCCTGGTGTTGCCAAACAGACATTTTATATTTCAATGAAGAGAGCAAAATCTAATTCAAAATGAGGCAGTTCTTCAACAAGAATCTGGTGGCACTAAAATGGGTCCTTTTCACATTTTTCGCAGGTCAGTTTATAGTGAAATATTTTACAACGTAATCATAACTAAACATTTTTCAGCGTCGTTTTTGTGATATTGTGAGTGATCGCTTTAAGGGCGCTGTATATTTTGATAAAAAATAAAATAATTCTACCCATAGGCTAACGGCTAACTCTTACATATATGCTTATCAAAACCACAAATGCAATACATTTTAAAGTTTCGGTGCTGAAATACGGCATTATTGGCAAAAAAAATATACGAGTACATAATATAATTTAGCTTAAAAGTAGGTAGTAGTTAACAAAAACAAATTTGGCATGTACAATTACAAAGAATTATTCATAGCAGCTTCACTGGGTACAAAAATACCTGTTTTAAAATAATAAATAACAAAATATAATAATAACTAATAAAATATAGTAATAAAAAATAAGGAAATTACAAAAATAAAATCCATAATTTTTTTAAATATCTATCGTCGTTCGCCGGCAATCTATGTTAGTGATTATTCTTTTTTAAAGGTATTTTTAACTTCTCATTTAGATTACACAATTTTGTTTCGACAAAATATACTATTTATATGTATTTTCAAAAATAAAATTACGCATTTTTCTTTTTATAAAAAAAATAAATATTTTATTGGGTAAACAAACAGTATGTACATAAATATTGTCAATTTTTTTGTATATTAGTGTAGGACACTCGTTCACTCACAATATCACAATAATTTAAATTATGTTAAAAATAATAAATTTAAAAAATAAGATATGAAAAATATGTATATAATAATAAACTTCATTAAATATCTGCTTCTCTCAATATTTCTATGATTTTTGACCTAAATTTACGTACATTGTCTTAAAAAATATCAGCCTCATCATCATCAAAATCAAAAGATACATTTGGCGGCCTCCGTGGTGTAGTAGTCAAGACTCACACACAGAAGGTTCCGGGTTCGATTCCCGGTGAGAACATAAAAATTAAAATGGAATTTTTCTCAAGCCTGGGTATACAGTGATATAATTCACCACTGTAATTGGGCCTCCTGGCCTGTTGTGGTGCAAAAAAATATTATCTCCTTATTTTTTTTATATGTCGCTTAGTTGATATTACCGGCGCAACGATGATATAATAAAATTAAAAACAGAAGTTATGTTTGTATTTCATGGATTACATTTATTTAGCTAAATTGGTTTAATATTATTTCTTGAATGTGTGTGATACTTTATAGAAAAATATTAGATATTAGATTTTACCTTTAGATATTATACGAAATTAGTTGACCCGACAGACTTTGTCCTGCCCGAACGTTGGCTTGCCTTGGAAAAATACTTTTTATAGATAAGTAGGTACCTAGGTACTTGGTTGTGATTAAATTCGAAAACTAAAAATTGTTAATATTCAAATATTAAATTTAAGTAGATACTTGTTTATGGTTATATTCCAAAACATAAAAGAAATATTTTTTCAAATATAGCATTCTTTTTGCAAACGTCAAACTCCGGTCTTCTCACCAACAGATAGGTGTACTTATGTGGGAATACGATTTTTAAAAATGTATTGAATTTAATATTATTTTAGTATTACCAAAAATCTAGTAAAAATATATACATGGATAGAAATTATAAGGAATTTAAGGAAAGAATCTGATTGAGATCCATAAAAAACAAATGCTGTTTGTAAACATTCAAAAACAAAAAAAAAATATACACAAAAAAACAAATCTTTCCATTTTTTGTGAATGCATTCTCCACGAATTCAACCCTGGTAGATCGATGAATAAAACATTTATGCTCTTTACATCTTTTTTACACATTAGATTGAAGATTTTAATATCTACAAACAAGCACAGGGCAAAGATCTACATTTCTCTGAAAACCGCACGTAAATCGGTTTAGCCGTTTAGAAGGAGTTCAGTGACATCACACGTACAGAGGAATTATATATATAAAGATATGAATATAAATAATACATAAATATTTTCTGATAATTCAGATAAGACAAAGAAGGTACAGGGCCTTAAAGTTGTCAACTTTCCTCATTATTAGTAAATCGTTCCTACACCCTCTGATTTGAATAAAAATGCAAACGTTTTCTGGTTCATTAATCAAAAATGTCAAAAGTTGAATTATTCTCAATATTTATTGTTTATTGTTTCCAGGTATCGGCTGCCTGTTTCCATTTATGACAGCCCACATCAAAGCAGTAGGACTAACATTTGACGATGCGCGTATTATATCTATCGTCGCATCTTTCCTCGCCATACTCGGACCACTTATATTTGGACCTTTGGCTGACAAGTATGTGATGTTTATTAGCATTAGCAAAATTGACATTACTGAGACTAGAGCGTTAAAAAATAAAAAATAAAATACTCGATACTTCAGCGAGGTTTACAATAATCTGCCTCGTGGATTTATCACGCCTACTTGAGGGGGTTAAATGCAAAACCGCCGCTGTTTATGATCACTGTTTTTCACCAAGACCAACAAAACCAGCAGCAAAAAGACTATTTCTTTTAAGTTCAATGTGCAGCTTATGCGTGGCATAACGTATAACAGGTAGCGAATAGACTATTCATTTTATTAACATATTACAACAGATTAACAAATTACAACAGGGATGGAGAATACCTTAAATAAGGGAATATGGAAGTCAAGGCATTTTTAGGGCTTATGACCTGTCATTGGCTGGTTTAAGTGTCCACTTTACACACTGTAACATTCACCATTTTGCCTAAGTTTGAACATCCATATTTCTTCATATTGTTAATCTTAATGACTCCCGAGGGGATGAAATCCAGTCTTTTGTCCACAAACATTTGGACAAACTCAAATATTGTATTACAACAGAGATGAAGAATATTTTAGAGAAGGTAATATAGAAGTCTAGGTATCTACAGGGCTTATGACCTATTGGGGGGAAAACAAATTCCCACGCGGACGCGGGGCGAGAAATTGCGGAGGGCGCCTACAATATTATTTAGCGGAGTGGACTGTATTTCAATTTAAATTGAATACTTGAATATTCTCGATATACGGTATGCAGTGTCAATCGGTCACAACCTCAACGAATGAGATGGATTAGGAATGGCTGCCACTAACCTGGTTCGTTCTTGATGGAATTGCGGTGGTCTGACTGGTCAATTGCGAGCGGCACCAACACTAAGACAGGCCCCCGATCTGGAGTTCAACACTGGTGGTTGGTGGAAACAAAGTCTATGATGCGGCACACGTTCAACAAAATAAACGCGTGATTCACTACACGAGGTCCTATTGTGGCGGATGATCAAAAGATACTAAGGTGGGAAGTGAACAGTTGTTGAGGGTACAAAAGATGCTGAAGTTGTGACAATAATTTGAACAATGCATACCCACATAATTCGCAACCACCTATCGACCAACCACCTATATTGGCTGGTTTAAGTGGCCACTTTACACACTGTGTAACATTCACCATTCTATCCATATTTGAACATCTATATTCCTTCAACTCTTTCATCTGTTGATGTTTATGAAGCTCAAAATCTGAAACCTGCGGATGAAAATTTTATGAAAATTATATTTTAAATATGCTTTACATTATAAAAGGAGCCTCATCTTCGGGGGACCACTGATTAAACCTGAGGATGTTAAAGAGCTCGCCCCTTACCTAATAGCCCAATACTTTATGGATCTTGGCTTGGAGGGGGAGATTTAGCAAAATGTAAACTCTCGCTTCCCCACAGTAGCCAGGCTCTTTATAAACCTGGGCACCATGCCCAGGGCGAGAACTATTCACGGGGACCCGTCACAATAGATCTTCGCAGGTCGCAGTGACGTCAGGAGCTTGTATAGCACTGACCCCCACCACTAAGAATAAGAATAATAGTATATTGTTTTTTTTTTAAAAGCTGAACTTCCTCATTTTATTACTATTACGTATTATTAAATTAATGATAAGTATATTTTTTTTATTTAATTTTTGTACCGTGTTATTTCGGAACCTTGTAGAAAAAGATTCCGGTATTGCGTAGCTATATTAAAATTTACAACTCGATACATAATCTGTCAAGTGCATACGTATACTTGAAGGCTGATAATAAATCAAATTCTTGGTTTATTCAGGCCGCTCGCGCTCGGCTCCTAGTGGGCAATATTTTATTAATAGTACCAATGAATTAATAAATCTTTTAAAATTTAAACAAAATAATTGAAAATTTGTGTGCTTTTGAAATATGAAAAATAAAATGATGTTACAATATTGAAAAGGTAAATACGTAAATAGGTACTATAACTTATGCTATAGGATTTGTTGTTTTTTTTTAAGACTCTCCGTTGGTCGTGGATGTGACACCACAATTGCAAATGGAAAAACAGACAACCCAAATGCCAGCATCATCCAATCTAGTAATAATGGAGTCCTTCGATTTATGATTGCTGTTTGTTTGATCTGCGCTGCTCTGTTTTACGGACTACTCATGGCAGTTCCATATGCAGAGTCATTAGAGGTAGGTGAAAATCGAGAAATTTAATTTTTAAAAAAAGATTTCGAAAACTTGTTAGGCACTATTTATTACGCTGTTTTTTTAACAAATTATTACAAGAAAGCCTATATATTATCTCTAATAAATTAGGTAGATTTATGAATCTAATATTTTTGAGTTATGACTCAAAGAAATGTGATTAGTATGCATAATAAGTTATTTTGAAATACTCTCGCTAAAAATACACATAATTCTAACTTTACGATTTGAGTGCTTAATGACAAAAACTAACATATTTTTGTGCGCGACCATTCTCAAACAATGTCATCTTTTGACTATTTCCCTCATGATAATTGAGATTTCATTTTAAAAATGTAATATTATTTTTTATAACAAATCTAAATATGTAAAGGGTGTAAAAAACCTGATTTTTAAACAACATGTTATTTTAGTTTTAGGCTCTCCTGGAAATTCTGCTTTTATGAATTATGACTATTTTATCGGGTGTGTGATTTGTACGCGTTATGGTTGACATTTTGCTTCATAAGTAACAAACAAAAACATCATGCTTGTTTTGTATTAAGAGTTTTTGGCACCCTTAATATTCACTTAATTATATGATGAATTCTATACACAATTCAAAGATATATTTTATTTTATTCAAGGGATAAAAAAAATTGCGTGGGCACAAGAGCCTATCGATAACTATTCAAAAACTATTTTATATGAAAACAGGACTAAGTATTTATGCTAGTATTGTATTATATAGGTAATTTATTTTTTTATAGCCACGGAGACCATCAGTGAGCTTTATGTGTGATGCTAATGGTGCTACAGTTTACCAAGAAATGTGCACAGAAGAAAAAACATGCAATCATTGGGATAAAGAAAAGGTAGATATTATTATTATTGTTATTATTAATTTTAAGCGAGCAGCTTAAAGCTGATATGCTTAAAACTATTTAAACAAAAGTTAGTTGTTGGCGCACTTTAACTTTTCCGAAACAAATCTAGTCCATTTTTAAATCCATTGAGACTACACATTGAGATCAGCTCTTGTGGCAGCTTATTCCAAACATCTATTGCTCAGGAAATGCTTCCGTGGATTTAGATTGAATCTCCTTTTCTCCAGCCTGAGACTGTGGCCTCGAAGACGAGCATCTTGTTTTAGCTTGAACATGGGATCCAAATTTGGGCAGCTATGGTGACTGTTGAGTATCTTATATGTCTCTATCAGGTCACCCCTTTCTCGCCGTTCCCGCAGCGTTGTGAGACCGAGAGTTTCCAGTCTCTCCACATATGGAAGCTGTTAGGGTCGGCGACAACTTTGTAGCTACATATATATTAATAATAACAATAACATTTGGCTGATTTACATAGGGCAATTTTTATGAAAAATTACCCCAAGGCCTCGGTCTTTTGTACGGTTTCTTTTGGACTTATGACGTATGATTATTACAGGCTCCTCTCCATCCAATCATTCTGTAAGAAAGAGAAGACTGTACAAAGGCATGATAAATTATTTTGCTAGTGTTTGGATGAACATAACTAGTTAAACGTTTGAAAACATAGGTCAAATACCTCAATTTGATAACATTTTTTTTCAATTTGATTTGTTCTTTTATGTGACAGTCTAACGTTACTCTCAAATATTTTATCGACTTTTCAGTTTTCATTTTTTCACAGTAATAACATATATCAAGGTTTCAGTATTATTCTGAAACATTGTGTCAAGCTTAGATGAAGGGGCTGACGGTTTAGAATTGTAAAAAGGTACCTATGAAGAAAGTTTTTGCGCAATTAAGAAAAAGGAGATTCCGATCTTTGATTACTGTTATACATTTATCAGCTTTTATGGCAGTTTCTTCCTAGGATTTACCTTGCGCAATTATTGTAGTATCATGAGCATAAAAAACAGCCTTTAATGTGTATATTTTTATTTCAAATAATTTATAAACCATTTTTTTTCTGTAGGGTACAAAAATACCTTTGCTATTTTTTTATAACAACAATTTAATTTTCAGATCAAACTGTTTAATTTTTATTGTATCTTTGTTTTATGTAGGCATATTTATGTTCCATATTACAAATTGTCATGTTATTACAGGTTGGTTCATTACTTCTGTCAGACTGTCAGTATGCCTGCGAGAAGCCTCCAGTTGCTCGATTCTTATTCCTCGAGTCATATTCTACCTCCGAGAGCCCTCCGGAAGTCAATTATGATAATTATGACTTTGAAAACGAAGCCGATTTGGATGTTGAACCCGAAGCCACAGTTGATGTAAGATTCTGAAAATAATTTATCACCATATCATAAAAATCATTAAAAAAATGTTAGTAATGTTTCACAAAAATACTTCGCTTGTAAAAATTTGAGATTATTTATAATTAATCTCTTGAGTTCCATAAAACCCAACATCAGCTTAAAATTAAGTTATATTCTTTGAATTCTTAACACTCACCAATTTGCTGCAATTTTTCTTATTTTTCTTACTCTGCTGTAAGTTCCGTTTGTATTTCTTTGATTAGTGATAAACTGATTCGTCAAAAGTAACCTTCATTGAACTGTCTCACCTATCTCCTTGCCATTGAATCACTTATTACATGTTCTCCGTACACCCCACAAATCTATTGACGATTGTGAACTGGTTTAATGTTCTTCGCATTAAGGAAACGCATTACAAACCTTATCTCACAAGCAGGGAGGTTTTTAAATTTTATTGGGTATTTCAAACAAGAACCACGAAGCGTACACGACACTTAGCTATCTCATAATGGCGTCAACTCTTTATCAATAGCTTAGGGTAAGTACTATGTTTGCGCAGAACTCCGATCGCAGCGCTTTGATAGCATGAAATACAAACAGAACTTAATATCTGGATATACCTGGTACATGAAAGCTCTAAATACATTCCATAAAATTGACTAAATATTGCTACGAAAAAACACTTGTAGGTTTGATAAATACTTCGTGTTTACATCATCTGCAGCATTTGCTTACTACTATACTACAAGGCCTAGCACCAACTAAGGATTAACTGGATCTCTCGACTTCATAGCACTATCACTAATCACTAGTTTGTTATTATTAATGGATTGTTATTTTCAGGATAACGGTGATACTAACCGCCGCCGCCGTGCCACTCAATACTCCCCCAATGTGGAGCCTCCTCACCTTTGCTATAGCTCTGAGGCGCACCCAATTTTGTGTGAGGCCTTTACAGAAGACACCAAGGTACTGAAGATAGAGGCCAGCCTTCTGTCTGCTGTAGATGAAGATCGAACCACTGATGATGAGCAGGAATCAGAAAATGCGACTGTATGGTGCAAATATCCCATGGGTGTGTTTTTAATATTTAAAATATCAATTAATATCAAACGTGAATGTACTTATTTGTAAATATGTATACAAAAATTCCAAATTTGTACATAATTGTATCCAAGTCAATGACGTAGAATTAAATAGACATGTTGCAGGGTGAATAAAATAGCATTTCAATTTAAATGGCACGGAATGTAATTTAAGTATGGTAATTACCTTCCATGCCTTCATTCTCTAACGGACTTTCATTGTTATCTAGACGTGAAGCTTCCCAGAAATATGCCGTAAGGGTCATGGTGTAATGAAAATGAGATCACTCTTTCATTTCAACGGCAAATGTTCAAAGCAAAAAATATGTATCATCAGTGATACTGCAATACCCTCATAACTATCAATATTTTTTTTTGCAGGGGAACCTAAAAACTGTTATGTAAATATATTGCTTACAAATTTAACCAACCAAAAATACCACTGAAGCATTAAAACAATTATTATTATTTATAGTAAAAATATCAGTAATTTAAAACTAACCGCTCATAGGAAAAAGGAATTTTTTTGTTGCTCTCAGGAGGAAGGTTCCAGTGCTTAGTTCCTCCATTACAAGTCACGTGGATGGCAGCTCAGGAAGAAAATGAAACCTGCAAACCAATAATCCAGTGCAATGTTGAGGACCCGTACGACTCACCCAATAGTGTTTTGGCAGAGTCACAGTGCAAGCTTTTCATTGGCGATCCTTCATTGAGTTTTTGGACTTATTTGATCTTAAGGTACAGGAAACATTATATTTATTTAGTTACAGGGCACTGTAGATTCAACAAACACCTTACTGGAAAAAACCTTTCCGAACCTCCTAGGTGTAGGTTCTGCAGTGCAGATAAGGAAACACCGATACACATTATATGTGAATGTGATGCTTTACATTATAAAAGAACCCTCATCCTCGGGGGACCACTGGTTAAACCTGAGGTGTTATAAAGCTCGCCTCCAACCGAATAGCCCCATACTTTATGAATCTTGGCTTGGAGGGGGAGATTTAGAAAAATGAGAACTCTCGCCTTTCACACAGTAGCCAGGCTCTGTATAGACCTGGGCTTGGAGGGCGAGAACTATTCATGGCGACCCGTCACAATAGATCTTCACAGGTCGCAGTGACGTCAGGAGCTTGCATAGCACTGACCCTCACCTCTAAGTTTTAGAATAAGAATAATTACATTTTGTTTTTCATTTGGTAATTTTTTGTAAATTTTTATAAACTAAGAAAAAGTGCCATGTTTAAGCTCTATAAAATCTGTAAAAACAGGGTTGTGAGTAACAATACCAAAATAAAACTCGCCAAGAGTTTGATCCACTCCATTTTCCTATATGCTGCAGAAACATGGACCATCAAAGCAGCGGAAAGATGAAGAATTGACGCTTTTTAAATGTGGTGCTGGAGACCCATGCTTCAAATCTTATGGACAGCTAGACGTACCAACGAGTCCATCTGTCAGAAGTTAAACCTTGACGGTTAACCAGTATTAATACTTGCCTAAGACGCATTCTCCAATTCTCTGGATACGTTGCGCGCGGTAATGAGGATAGTCTGAAGCGACTGGTTGTGGTCGGTGGCATTGAGGGAAAAAGAGGAAGAGGTAGATGCCCTACACGATGGACCGATCCAGTCAGGACAGCAGCAGGCACCTTAATGCTTGGGCTGCTGCGTGCGAGGCAGTCAAAGAAAAGTTGGAGAAGAGTTGTCAGGGCAGACACAAGAGCTCACGATCCTCAGTCATGAGAACAGCGACTAAGAAGAAGAAGAATAAACTAAGAATTTTGACCGATATAAAATGGATCCAAATCACCAGTGACTCGTGTTACATAAACTAAAACAAACAAATAGAATATTTAAAATGAAATTTACAATACACCTTAATTTAAAAAATACCTGAACTGCAATCAAAATATTCGCCTTTTGTAAATATTTTGCATATAATTAATTATATTAGTTAATAAATTAAGTACCTAAACAATGTTTTTATATGTTCATATTTATTGTAAAAAGACTACATAGTATTGATATGATTTCTAAATAATTAAATACAGAAATATTTAGATAGTTTCAGTTCTAATATTTCATTCATTCAATTCCTTGTTCAAAATGCCTGGCAGTTTTTATCTTTTATTGTATTTTCCTGTTTTCAGATCTCTTGGTGATATTTTCACTACTGCGGCACTATGCCTATTGTGCACAGCCTGTGTGATCGCCACTCGGGAGACGTCTGTAGGGCGCGGAGACGTGGGTCACCAGCTCGTGTGTGGAGCCATCGGAATCGCCCTCATTCCCCCCCTTGTGGGGCTCATCAACCTGCAGTTTGAGGACTCCTCCCCGGCCTATGTTGTGCCCATAACGTCGGCCGTTATTCTGTTTATCATAGCCGCTATTATCATGGTGTTTGCGAAGTAAGCAAAAACAACACTATACACTTCTGTGCAGTATTTTCTTGATGCTACATTTTCGAGTTTACCCACCATATTGAAAACTTAAAAATAGCACTCTACAAAAACAGGCACTGGAAATAAACTGCACACATTAAAAAATAATGTCTGAGAGTGCACATGTATGACAAAGTTTAAATAATAAGATGACATCTGACACTTTTGCAGACACTTCTTTCTCATAGGATCCACTCATATGAAAACATATCATAACTTTCTTCTTTTTTTAAATATCTTACTTCCGATTGGACCGTAGTTGATGGTTTGAAGTAACCTTATTTGTGAAACAATATATTCTACCATATAATTACTTATAAATTAGTTTCACATAGGCTATAGCCGTCCTTTCACTACCAATAGCTTTTGGACTAAAGGCTTCAGCCGTCATTTCTTAAATGAGAGAAACGATTTTAATGGCTATAGCAGGCAAAATCGCGAACGTGTTAACTTCAATATAATATTTTGAATAAATTATAATATTGTATACTGGGTTACTATTTCAATTCAGTTCAATTCATTTATTTTAAAATAACATATACATAACAAACTAAAATTCATGATGTACACATCATAAAAAATACATGAAAGAGACTCTTGTCAAAGTAGTAGGAGAATCCTGCTCTGGAAAACTTCTTCGGATACATGAAACAGATCAACATCCAGAGCGATGTTGTTCAGCATAGCGGTGGCTACCGCTAAGGGCTTTTCCAACAAGCATAACTATACACGACACCTCGCCGTGTGTATAGTTGAACTGTAGATAGGGGTGGCCCTGTAGCTGCTGTAATCCGGCTATCTCGGATGAGATAGGCTTCTCTGGCTAGGTCGGCGGTGATATCCTCCAAGAAGGGCAGGCGGCGGAGTCGAAGGCGAAGAGGGCGTACTTCCAATAAAACACGCTTAGTCTTGATTTATACACAACTTTATTCATAAAAAACACATAAGTTTTACTAAATTATTTGCACCGTGTCGCTGTCGGACAGGGTGCAGGACAGCAATCAAAATATTTTTTTACTTCTAAATAATATGACATGTTATTACTATGTCAATTTTCTTTGTGGCAGTTTTGAAATGGAAAATATCACATACTACGAATACTACGAACTGATAAAAACATGTGAAATGGGTTTAGAAAAATTAATTGTATTTTCAAAATCAATATGGATATTGTGGGAGAAATGTTTTTAAACAAATTTTTAAAATTAAAATTGTTAAAAAATATGTCTTTACAAAATTTGGCCTTGACAATTCTGACGTCAAGATTCGTGACAATGTTCTATTTAAATTTAAACAGTGACAAACAAGTACAATATTTAACCAAATCATGACATTTTATAACGTGACCAATGCAATGAACCGTTTTTGCGGGTATTTAAAATTATAAATTTAAAAATATTTTTATATTGCAAATAAGTACAAAAAAAAATTTTCACTCGACAGTATTTCAATTGACCCTCATTAATTTAAAATTTAAAAAAAAACATATTTTTCTATTATCTACCATAGTGATAACACTCTTTAATTCTGTTTTGAGTTATAATTATTATTTTGTTTTCAGAGACATCCCTCTCTCCCCTCCAGAGTGGTGGTGGCACACCAAATCTGGACTCCTCGCCCTTCCCATGAACACCGTAAGGAGGTACGGTCTAGAGATTGTCGGGGTTATGCTCGTCCTGACTGTTCTGGGAATCTTCTGGAGCGCTCTCAACACTTACATGCCTTGGTAAGTGAATAAATATAATTACATAAGACACTCAAAGAAAGCCATTTCCACTGCACAATCTTCATATAACCGCAGATTACATATATTATGTAATGTGTCAAAATGTGTATCTAATTTATTTTTTTTACAGGGCTGTTAAAGAGATGTATGGAAACAACATGATACTAAGCCTCACAATGTCAGTTGGTGCTCTTCTGGCTATTCCAGTATTACTGAAAGCTGAACGTTTGGTGGACTATTGTGGACACTCCAATGTCTTCATTGCTGCTTTTACTTTCTACATCCTTAAATATACAGGTGAACACAATAAAAATACCATTCATAGACGCATTTTCAAGTGGTGCATAAATTAGATATACTTATCTTTTAAATTTGTTTTTGTAAAAAATTAATTATTCCTGACCTTTTGAGGAGTTGACGCCATTATATGTTAGCTGATTCATTTATTCATACATTTATTTATTCAGATATTTAGAACATTTCGGAAAGAAAACCCAATTCATTCTAAATACAATAATAAATCACAAATGATATTAGATAGTTATGTTATTAAAATAATATAACAAAGTGTAAAAAGAAAAATTAAAAGTTGCAAAGTGCTTTCCTAAGGGAAGGCCCGCTGTCGAGAAATATGTCAACATCCGAGGTGATGCGATTAAGTAGATGATTGTTGTGTACGCTTCGTGGTGCTTGTTTGAAATGACTTATAAAATTGAAAATCCCGTCGCTTCTGAGATGAGTTCCGTAATTCGTTTTCTTAAACCAGTCTACATTCATCAACAAATATGTGAGATGTACAGAGAACATGGGATTTAATGATAAGGAAATGGGGTGAGACAGTTTAATAATGGAGAACAGAGTGGGCGACCCCCTTTTTGAAGAGGAAATACAAAAGCTTGTGTCGCAAGTGCAAACAGTGCAAAGCCTAAAGATTTTTTTGCCAATTTTTTTTTCTGAACATGTACTTGCTTTCTGGATAAACCTCGTAAATTATATTACATAGTCCATTATAAATATGTATTAGAAATTTTTTACAAAATAAAATGAGTAAACTTTGGACAATATTGAAAAAGTACTACGGATCTTGATTTGTTATCTCACCTCACTAAGCACTTGTATATTTTCTTTTTGTAACTGAACGCTATTTTTCCAGTAATGGCCGTCCTGGATGACCCATGGTGGGTCCTGCTGTGCGAGGCCTTCGAAGTGTTCACGCTGTGCCTTATGTGGGTTACCGCCGTCCTCTACTTCAGGCACCTGGTTCCCAGGAAGTTCACCAGCACGGGACAGGCACTGCCTGTTATCGCTCACTTCTGTCTTGGTAATTAATACGTTTCACATTTACATCAAAATGTATTATGAGAACATATACTAAAGATATGTAAAAAATGTGCAGCAAGATTACACAAAATCAAGCATAGGCCAGTTAAGATAGAAACCTGATAAGTTATTTTTGTTATTGGATTGTAGGCAAACAACGTTTGCTGAAGTGCATATTGTTTCTGCATGCGTGGATTAAGAAAATGTTTCCTAGATGTATTGGAGTTTTGTGTCATTGTTTATTTTGTTCCCAATATGGAACTAACACTGTATTCTTCCACTGTCATACTGGGAAATTATAATGAGGTGAATTGTACTGACCATGTGTATTTGATTATTAATAAAAAATTGACAACACTGCAATGAGGATTACAATGAGAGCTTTTAAAATTTGTATTTTGTTATTTTCGCAGTTTCATTGCAAAGAAATATGAAATTTTTGCTAAATTAGTTTTTTTTATAATTAAGAGTTGCGAAACTGAAGACACTTACTAGTCTATGAACAGTCTCAGAAAAAGAGCAGACGCTTTCATTTTATACTAGGATTTTTGTTTGTTGATATAGTGAACTTCTATGCCAATGACAGAATGAAAATGACTTTATACTTCGATATGTATTATTACTTGTTGAATAATATACAGAATCGGCAATGGGGCGTGAGAGTTACTGACTAAGGGACTGAATGAATTAAGTGAATGTACCTAAGGGTGCTACTGCTTATATAGTAACGGTCCACAGCGTTCTCTTTACTTCCTAGTGAGGAATTGAGGTCATTTTCTATTTCCCATACATCAGCAATTTGACATCCGTTTACATATAGGCCCACAATTTTAAGAAAATAATCCAAGAGGTGTTTAAATTGGCTGACGGCAGTGTTTGATATTATTATAGGAACTAAATTACCATACTGAATAACATGATATATCAACAGGTCGGTGTTTTGGTGCCTTGATTGGTCTAGCAGTAAAGAAGAGTCCTTTAATAATGCACCTGCAGTCCATCTATGAGGCCATGGCCATCTCTGCGTGTGTCCTGGGCATAGTGTACTTGGCACTTTACCATCTCCTCCTAGCTCCCTGGTGTAGAGCTTCCACCACGGGACCACCCAACGCAACAGCCATGCAAGGTAACACCCAAACAATTTATACGGCCTAGCTTGAACATTTTTATATTGAAAAGAAAATTCTACTTGCTTAAATTTGTTAGTAAAAAGATCGTATGTTATCTTCGCATATCGTCCTCGAAGGTAAAAAAAACCTAATATTTCTTTTGTAACAAACTTTTACACATTTCCTTCTGAAATTTGTAGTTTAACCAGTAATTAATATTTCCTATAGGTTTTGTTAATCTAGCTGAATAAATGTCGGTACTATGACAGAAATTATGTATTTTTTGTTGACTATTCAAATTAAAGTCCATTAGCACAGGATACTTTATATTCTTAGTCTTCAGTCATCATCAGCCCTCCCTTGTCCAATGATGAACATAGGCTTCCCTCTTAAATCTCCACATCTCCCTATCCTGAGCCAACTGCATCCGACCACCTCCTGCAACCTGTCTTATGTCTGATGATGACCTTACCTGAGGCCTGCTGATACTTCTTCTGCCTGTTCTGGGTCGCCATTCCAGGACTTTAGTTCATCTAAAGCTTCATAATAATCATCACAACAAATATGAATTTTAGTGATCAAATTACATCCATAAGAAAATATAACAATATGTTTATGTTTATAATATTCATCGATTTTTCTTGTGGTTGTCAAAAATAATAAACCCAGCGTCCAAAAAATTTCTCCAAATCCAGTGAAATGCTGGGTTTATCATTATATTCCACATAAATTAATGACAATTATTTTTTCCATGCATATTAAAGCAAGTACCGTGGAAACTGAAATGAGAGGTAAAATTGAAAGTGAAAACAATCATTCTGGTTTTACAGCACTTTAACAAATGCACTGGAAATAAACTGTATACATTAAATATTGCATGTCTGAGGCGCACATATATGACAAAGTTTACCTTATTACCGTATAATAGGGGAGACGACACCTGACACCTTTTGTTGTTGTATTCTTTGTATTCTGATCAGCAAAATACTTTCAAAGGTTCCAGATTAAAATACTTTGTTCCATAAATGTAAGTTTGTTAATAATCCTGAATTGGAAACCTCCACCCAGCATGACATAACATTAAATGTAATTAGAGGCAGAGATAATGTAGAACTATTACAGATAATTCATTCTAATGAAAATAATCTAATGCATTCTAAATTTAAATTACTAAATTAATTTGAATGAAAATAATCGAATTCATTCAACTGAAAATGATCAAATGCATTCGATGACTAAATTCATTAAAATGAAAATGATTGAATGCATTTAGTTACTAAATTCATTTGAATGAAAATAATCAAATATATTCGATTACTAAGTTCATTCAAATTAAAATAACCGAATGCATTTGATTACTAAACTCTTTCGAATGATAAAGATCGAACGCATTCAATTACTAAATGTATTCAAATGAAAATAATCTAATACATTTGATTACGAAATTCATTCAATTAAAAATAATCAAATCCATAATGAATCAGTAACTGTACTAAATGAATGAAGTTTTTGCCAGTTCTTGAGTGACCACGATTATGGAAATGAATGATTTATTCGGATGAAAATTATTAAATTTATTCAATTATTTTCATCTCTGATGCAATATCCCATCCCAACTTTGAAACTCCTAGACTCAGCTCCTTTATTCTACTGAACTATTTTTATATAAAATGTTTATCACATTTCACATTCATTTATATTTTCACAAACAAATGCGTGCTTGTGAAAAATAAAACCAAATGCACCGTGTAATATCATTTCTACCTTATAAACCAAATGTAAAAAATATTCTTTATTTTTCTCTTTTATAATTATATCACAAGGCCTCGAATCATATGTACCAGAATCCTATAATTTTTCAATATATAAAAATATTTTAATTCGCTTTTCCAATTTATAAAAATGGGTATCCATATTAATTATTACATGATATTAAGTTTTAGAAATATAAAACTGAGCTGTTGGTAATTAAATAAAATATTCCTATTTCAGGATTGAACGGAAATGGCACATCTAATGGCAACTATACACCACTAAGAGTTTACCACAATGAACGCGGAAGAAAGGGTCAATTCAGATATTAAATATCTGTACAATTATTTACAATACTATTTTCTCCTGATTATATTTGTCAATTCTTATATTATATCCACTTTTCTTAAGCCAACCACTGAAGAGAAAGAATCTATTTTTATTTCAAATATATTTTCTTGTAAGGAGAAAATACTCCCTCTTTATTTTATATATATATACATACTCTTACATTATACTCGAATCGGAATCTTAATATATTTATGTATTTATAAGGCTTGCCAAGCAAATTATTATTTTTATTTAACACACATTTTTTATTTTTTGACACCAAGTGGTATTTTCATTGGGAAATAATTCAAAAATATTATACATTTTTGTGATAAGTCCTTTGTGTTGTGTATAAATAATGTTTAAAACAATAGTTAAGTAACATAATATGTATCTCATTATTGGGACGACATTCATAATTCTGCATTGTGGGAGCGATATATAAGGAGCATTTAAAATTATTAGTACCTCCTTGATTACAAAATTACATGATTTTCTAAATGAATGTAAATATTGTCCCACATTCAACATTTGCGGATTATTGTTTCAACCGTTTGTAAATGTACAGAAAAATACATTAAAATCACGAAAATTTCAACATTTACAAAACAATGTTTTTACCCTTCAGCGTTTTTTCACGACTAAAGTATATTTTGTATAAAATATAAAATTATATGCTAACAATTAAGTCACTCGAATAGAATAATATTAATTTAATTTAAACTTTAGGAATGTTCATGTTTGTGATAATGTATGACAGTTTTCAATCAATTCACATTAGTTAAGTTTACAGCATATTCGGTGTTCACTGACCAATTTGCAATATACATAATATTCAACGGGTATAAGAATCAATTCTAATGAATGTGCCTCGTATTTAATTTAAATTAATTTTTGTACAATAGAATATATTTGATCCAAATATAATTTAGTATGATTCTCGGTGTTGTAGTTCCGTTATACATAATCTCAATGTGCCCATATTAATTTGTCGAGTATAAAATTGTCACTGCCTCTCTATGTTTAAGAACGCATTTATGAATCTATAAAATGTTATTTTCTTTTATAATTGTTTATATTAAGTATGCGGATGTGTTTTAGGTACGCATGTTCTATTGGCATTTTCAACATTATGTTGACAGATTTATAAATTGAATACATAATTATTTATAGTAACATGAAACTTATGTGTATGGCAGATATTAGATTAAATAAATGGTTTCATTTTTAAAAAGAAATGTGTATATTATTAAATAAAAACAAGGTTCATTTATCCTCAAAACCATATAATTAGTAGTAAGCATTAATTTACAAATAATTATGACCTATTTCTTTCTTCAATTTGGATTCTTACAATAATCTTATATAATAATAGATCAAATAAATCAACAGGAATATTCTAACCCTCTCCACATGCAAACGTTCAAATCTCAACAGGTAGATTCGGGTTAAGCTGACTGTTTTAATTCTTTTTTGACAACACATAATATATACTTATATTATCTCCATTTATTATTTAACAGAATTTTCAAATTGCATATGTATTTTTACATGGGTCGAAAAATAAAACCTGGGGTGGTATTCTGAACGGTATGGCGCACATATAGAACACTTTTTTGCGTGTTTTACATACTAAATACCCGATAATGAAGCGCTCTGTGCGCGCGTGCTACGCCATCCAGAATATCACCCCTGATAAAAATAGCCTAATGCGTTTTATTGAGAAATTAATATTAATCTAACATACATAATGTAGTACAGAAATACAAATAAATCTTAATTGAAATTCACCAAAATATATCACATCTGAGAATTGGACTTAATTAAACAGCATTTAAACAGAGGGAATTAATTCACAGTAACTGTTTTTTGGTAAATTTGTTATATTAAAGTAACTATTGACATTAACATTTATATAAACTTTTGGCAATACGTTCTTCTTGTCCGCGTGCGGCTCTTCTGCTCTGTGGTTACATGAAAATCAACGGTCAAATTGGCAATGCGAAGGAAGGGTAGTTTAACAAATGCGCTGGAATTTTTAGCTCTGTAGTTTGCCAGTTTGTCATTTATTGGCGAATTCAAGCATAGTCTCTGATTAAAATGCTCGAGTTTAGGAAGGATCGTTTTCCATCAACCTTTTCCTATTAAAGTATATGTAGACTGCAAAACAATTATGTAATTTGACTTTTTCCTATGCACTGTCCGGATGTTTTACAATAAAACTCCATATTATCTATTTTAAAAATGCAATATCTTTTACCCATTTAAAATTGATATTATCAATAAAAACTCACGAAGAAAATCATATTTGTACACAAATATAGCATATCTACCGGCACAGTCAACAGAATGTGCGATCCGAAACAACAACAAAGAACAATATAATTTTATAATTAAAATATGAGTAGGTACCGATAGTGGACAAATCGTGCGAGGAAATCACAAGTGCTAGAGGGCAGAAGCACCGTAACTAAACCTTCGTTCTCCATTTTTTCACATTCTACACAAACTTAAATTGTCTTAATATAATATTCACAGTGTCAATAAGAGAATTCAAATTCAAAAAATTCTTTTACACAAGATCCTTGTCTCCATCGTTCTTTCACATGATATATTTAAACACAAAAATATATTACTTAATATATATTCAATAACGTAAACTGTACAATTGAATTCCCACCAAATGAAGCATTACTGGCAGTAAATGGCCAAGCTTCCCGAGAAACAACAATATGCCGCACTATATATCCGCGTATAATATTAGGTTAGTCTCGCAAACATTAAGTGTTAAGGTTGTTCCCATCTTGGTCGATTTCCGATAAGGACTTCTCTGTAAACTTTTCCAGCTCTTCTAGCCCGGAACCGATGTCCATCGGTTCGGCGTCATTGTTATCGTACAGTAACTTTTCCATGATGTCATCACTCATGGAATCGTCCATCGCCTTGGAAACGGTCTCCCCATTGTTGCTGGCTTCTTCGTCCTTGTTGGGAGATAGTTTCCCATTAGAAAGTGTGTCTTCATTATTTATACTATCGTCTGCATTGCTGACATTTTCCTTAACATTATCGATATTGCTTTCTAAATTGCTATTACTATCGTCGGCAATAGCCTCATCACCGACATTATTGTCCATGTGAGTGGAACTATCATCTATGGTGGTGGAACTGGCTAAATGATCCGCATTTTCATCTACATTGTTGCGACTATCGTCTACGTTAGTGGAGCTATGGTCTACATTGGAGGAATTATGATCTACGTTATCATTCCTATTGTTGGAACTATCATCTACATTAGTGGAATCACCATCGACATTGGCGGAATTGTCATCCACGTTGGCAGAGTTATCATCCACATTGGCGGAATTTTCATCCACATTGGCGGAATTTTCATCCACATTGGCGGAGTTATCATCCACATTGGCGGAGTTATCATCCACATTGGCGGAATTGTCATCCACATTGGCGGAATTGTCATCCACATTGGCGGAAATGTCATCCACATTGGCGGAAATGTCATCCACATTGGCGGAACTGTCATCCACATTGGCGGAATTATCATCTGCATTGGCAGAATTGTCATCTGCATTGGAAGTATCCTTTTCCCGCTCTTCCTCTTTTTCACGATCTTGATCGGGAGAGTGTTGAGATTCTATAACTTCAATACCCGCATCAGGAAGAATTCTTTCTTCTATATTTGTGGTGGAAACATCATCTGTATTGTCTACTTTAGATGAGTCGGTGACTTTATCACCATCTCCGACCTCCTCTTGGCTTTTAGCAGAATCGTTTTCTGGAATATTCCGAGAACCTCCATCAACTGATTTGACAGGTGAATCTTCTAAAGTTTCAATTTCAGAGTCTTTGGGGGCAGCCGTAGAATGTTCTGTTTTGTCATTATTAACAGATATTCCTTCATCTTCCACATTTCTTATGGAATCATTAGAATTTTCATCAATAAAGATAGGCTCATCATTGATGGTAGACTTTTTGGGAACAACATTTACCTTTGGTCTGGGCGGAGCTATTTCCGAGGATAAAATTTGTACTTCATCTTCGTCGTCACTGACCACATCTGGACAGTTCTTCTCTTTCAACCAATTCTTATATCCTTGATCCAAAGTTTCACGAACTTCGGTGAACCTCTTACAGGATGTCTTCAGGATTTGATCAAAGTTTGTATGCATTTCTTTTACGTCTTCTATACTCTTAGTTCTCAATTCCTGCGAAGAGGTTTTTATTCGATTTAGTTTCTGAAGGACGTAATTCATTATGTCTATGGCATCCGTTACATTAAACTTGAACCATTCTACGGATCCTGCAGGAGCGGAAGTGTCAAACTGAGGTTTGGGGGGAAGAATTTTTGCTGTAGAGGAGATCCGCGGTGTGGTGACAGGAGACTTTTTCTTGGATATAACAGGAGTAGTCCAGCTGTGCAGTTTGGGTGTTGGTGCTGGAGGCGCAGGTTTGCTGACCTGCGTTTGCCTCTGAATCCGCTGTAAGCGCTGAGACCGCACATTAGGATGCCCACTCCTCGCTAAACTAGCTTCATCTATCGCTACAATCGTCGCCGAGTAGCCGCCCGGCATATTAGGATTGTTGTTGACAGCAAAAATACGGCCATCAGGGAGTTTGTACATCTTACTGGAAGAAAGGGTTGATGGATCCACTTTGAATTTCAAACCTCCGGTTACTTCATTGATGGTGACATCATTTTCAGTCATCTGAATGATATTCGAGAAGGCGGTGGATGGAAGCACGGAAGGATATTGTCTTTGCTGTTTGGGTTCAGTGAGAGCAGAGAGTGGCTTGGGAACAATTTTGGGAGTGGGGGTCGGAGTGGGGGTGAGGCATTGCACATCATCATCTCGAACAGTCGGCTGCTGCTCTTCCACTTCCTCCATGTCCATGGGCAGGTCGGGAGTGCAAACCACAGCATCCTCTTCATTTTGAGAACTCATAGTTGGCAGCGGAGTTATATCTACTCCCTAAAAAATGTCAAATAAAATTTTATAGTCGATGTAAATGGTACAAGTCCTAAGTAAATTTACTTTTGAAAAACAGAAAGAGAAAATTATTAATAAACGTGTGTGTTATACTGATCAAACTAACCTGTGTTAAACTATCCAGGGAAAGGTTGAGATTATCATTGTTTATAATGTTGCAGTAAATATCTCTATTAGGCGTATTGTAAGGGGCCTGAGGATTGTATCCGTTGTACATGCCGCTACTTTGCAAGGACCTTCGTGGCTTCTTCTCCTGCCGTGCAACGGTCACCTGATTGCCTGTGAACCTCGGTACCAGGGGTGGCGGGAGGGGTTGGATCATAATGGGGGAGTTCATCCTCATACGCTTCCCTCCCATCGCCATGGTCTGCGCCATGGGGTTTATGGAAAGCTGAGGGATGGGCATCTTCAGTGGGGCAGGCTGTACGTTGGGCGAGGCCAATAATGGGCTACCGGACACTTGCGAGGAAGGCACTGTAACCTTCTTGATGCTCACAGGAGAGCCGAGCCTCTTGATGGCTTGGCGAGCTTCAGATATAGAGAGAGCTTTTTTCTGGTCCGGTGTGACTTTAATGGGCTCTACTTTTTTTATTTCTGGTACTGGAGGAATAATCTTCTTCTTGGCGTCCACAACTGCCGGTAGTGAATGTCTCTGGCGACCACTAGTGTTGCGTTTACAACAATCTGACTCGTCCACTTGACATTTCCTGAGCAAAATCACTTTCTGGGAACTATCCGTGCAATTTTTAGCTTGGCTGAAATTAATTAAAATTCCTTTATTAAAAGTTTTTTTGAATAAACCTGCTATTATTTTTTAAAAATACAAATTTTATTGATACTGAAATTGACGGTGCATTAGAGTCAACAATAACCTCACATAACATGTATAGTCACTTACTCGTTTTTAAAATTACAGTAGATAATGAGGACCCAGTAACGCGCTCGGTGAACCCACAGGGGATTGGGATTACATACGAAACATTTCCAGTCATCGTTGGATTCTATCTCGTTGATCTTCTGCACTCCGAAATTCCTCTTAATACATTTCTGAGAATAAAAACAAACATGTAATTACCGATTGTACTCATTATAGAAATTTTAAATAAACATCATCTGTAAAAATGACTTCATACATTGATAAATAAACAAGGCACGAAAAGAGCTAGCAAATAATTACTTTAGGCGATCAGCTAAAAACATTACACTGCCACTTTGTACAGGGAATTAAAATTTTCCTGAAAAATACTCAATTTGATAGGGTAGACAACATACAACAATGTAAGAATTATTGTAAAACTGTTTAATTGATATATAAATAAATTAATATATATAACTGAGCATCGTATAGTGCCAAACATACTCGTCACACATGGGAGTTTTAGGTTTGATTCCCAATGAGTAAAATTTATTTTTTCTCAAACCTGGACACTACGTGATGTAGATAAGCACTTTATTGGCCTGTTGTGGTGCAACTCTAAAGAAAAAAAAAAAACTTCCATGCAATCACAGATTATGACGTACTATTGTAATTTAATTGGTAATTGTACAGTAAAACTATGGTAATTGTAATTTATTATAAAACTAAAAGAGAAGTGATACTTAAATACACAAATTTGGAATAACCAGTGATCGGTTTCAACGCTATTGTGACACTTTCGAGACTGGTCAAATCAGCCATTAACAACTCAAAAGTTGTTATTGAAATGTGTGGATCTGAAAAGGAGCCACAAGAACTCTTTAGAACGGATCCCAAATCAAATGCTATACGGTAATCTTAAATGCTAACATTCTTCTACCAATGAGGAACTTCAGCCCTGTGGGAAATTGGATACAAAAAATGTTTTCTTGCGCACGGTAAAAATTAAGTTTCTTAAAAATGTACAAAAAAAATGATAAAATAGATTTAAATAAAAACGCACTACTTTGATTGACATCACTGGTTCATATGAACCAACCAATGATATAAAAGCTGTGAAGGATATCCGGTTGGTTTACCGTAAATGAACTAATCGGAAGAACTAATAGAGAACAACCTCTGACATTACATGCGGATTTATTTCAGAAATACAAAACTTCAAAAAATCATAACGCTGATAATACGATATGTAAAAAATAATTTATTTTTTGCTTAGTTTAATAGTATATTAACAAATAGAAAAAATTTAAAAAGGCACTGAACATCCTCATTTTGTCTGTCTTTATATTTAACGCAAATGTGTTAAATCTCAAACATCAAATCTAATTTAAAAGTATTTTTTGTAGCTTTATTATCCTGATATGAGCAAATTATAATTTCTACAAAAGTAATGTAAAAATAAATAGTTTTTTTACATCTTGGTTAACCTATGAGCTTCCACATTCTTATTTTAAAGGCAGTCTACTTCTGATTTTTAAATATCACATTATGCTCAAACAACCGAACCTTTTTATTATTCTGAAAATTAAGGGTAGGTGCTATATAAGCTCCTGACGTCCTGTGTAGATTTTTTAGACTTTGTACTGTACACACACTTGTGTAGTAAATTTACAAAGTGTTTTATTTTGAATAAATTGATAAATCTCCCCCTCCAAGCCTAAATCCTTAAAGTATCGGGCTATTAGGTAGGGGGTGAGCACTTTAATTTAACCGGTGGCCCCCTAAGGATGCGGCTCCTTCAACCGGACCTTAGAAATAGTAACTATACCTCGCAGAAGACAATGGGGCAGGAGGAGCAGCAGTAGACCTGACCACCTTGGCCACACCAGCGGCAGTAGAGCTCGCTGCCGTCCTCGCCCTTCTCGAACTCTCCGCTGTTGTAGAAGTCCTGGCAGGAGATGCACACGAGCGTGCGCAGTAACGGGTGCATGCGGTAGCGGTTGATGTGTCGGGTCAGCAGCCCGAGATGCTTGTCACACGCCGTACAGTGCAGCCGCGTATGCTTCACTTGTTTCAGGTCTAAAGGATATATTATCAGATATAATTTAATAGGGTTGCGGTCCCGTGGCTAGTGTTGCGGACTCATAGATCAGAGGTCTAAGGTTCGAACCGCACTCTAGCTCAACATAATTTCTATTTTCTAATAGTGAGTTATTTACAACTCATTGACAATATCCCAAAAATTGAAATATTTGGGCAAATTATAAGAACTCATATACTTCTTTAAAAAAAAAAAAAATTAAACAATTGAACAGTTCATTCCTTGAAATTTTACATGATACAATATATAGTGATTAAGAGAGTTTATATATATATAATTACATACTGTCAGATTGTAAAAAAAGATTATTGAAAAATTAGCACAATAATAATAAATTAATTTTACCTCCAGTATTTAAAATAAGAATTTAATTTATTAAGAATTATAGTTTAAATTTTCATTCATTATTATGTTTTTTTCTTTTTTTATTACCATATTAGCTGGAAAACATTTTTTTAACTAAATATTTTTCTAAAAATAACTTCCATGTTATATCTGCGGGGTTTAAGATAAGATATTTTTTCCTTTCATTCCTGCTCCTCGTTACAATCAGGGCCATGTTGTATTCGAGCTAATAAGGTATTTTACACATTAATGTCGAATAAAGGAACACTGTAATGTCCAGTTGCCAAGGGAATCATTTTACACATTTTCATTTGTTTTTATGGATACTGTTATACGGATACGGATGTTCTGGGCTATCCTAAGCTATAATCTAACAAGCTAAGAAACACGTGGATGTGTGGTAGCTTTTTTTTCATGCACGCACTACAAATTCCATCACTATACATAATTTGAAAAAACCATATCTGCATAAAAAGTTTTAAAATGAGGAAATACATGCTACGGAAAATTGGATTAAAAAAACTACTTTTCTTATATGCAGTAAAAATTTAAGCATTTAATTGTACAGCGAAGTTTCTCAAAAATATATGAAAAAATATTAAAAATGATTGCTTTGCAACATCACAGGTTGATACGATCATGCGTTTTTAATAGCCAATAAATTACAGAATTAAAAAATTACAACAGAGATGGAGAACAGAGAAGGAATTATGGAAGTCTAGGCATTTACAGGGCTTATGAACTGTCGCTGGCTGGTTTAAGTGTCCACTTTAATCACGCCAATAACAGGTCATAAATGCCTACACTTCCATATTCTCTTCTATAAAATGTTCTCCATCTCTGTTGTAATTTGTTAATCTTAATGACCCCCGAGGTGAAATCCAGTCTTTGTCTACAAACATTTGGACAAACTCAAAATATTGTAATTATAGCATTGTTATGTTGCTGTGGCAGCCATGGGCGATCATGATTACAACCGGCAAAAAATTTCCAGATTCCGGGGTAGCCATGTTTTTCGACATTTAGCGTGTTTACACATATAGGGCACAAATTATAATTGTACGGGGTTCAACTTGTAAATGTCAGAAACAAAAACCAAGTATTTGTCATTCCTACAAACCAATCCAATCGTGTACTATGTTGTAGAATGGCTTAAAGTCAGTAATTCGTATAATAACTGTCAGTTAAACCCATGTTTTCTTTTCTTCTTGTCACTCGCCAACCAGAACACGTGACGTCGTGGACGGTATAAGTCCAAGGGTTCAGTGGAGATTTTCAAAATTACAAAACATTAAAAAATCAGTTATGATAATACAATACGCCAAATTAGATTAATATGTTTTTTGTCTCGGTTTAGTCTAATTAATTAACAAAAAAATCAAAACCACTGAACTTTCTTATTATAATTAATATCGAAATAAGAATTCCGTAAAACTACACAAGAAGACGTTATATTTTTAAGGGTATACAAAATACGCAGGAGGCTAAACTAGCAGTTCACAATGGAGTTCTAGTGCCAACTTTAATGTATGGGAGCGAAGTATGGAATTGAAAAAATGATGATGAAAGTAGGTTAAATGCTGTCGAAATGCGATCCCTCAGGCGAATGTGTGGTAAAACGATGTGTGATAAGTGCACAAATGTCGAGATCTGTGAACTGTGTAAGGCTGAGACATGCATTATCGACAGAATCAAGAAAGGGGTGCTGCATTGGTTTGGACATGCAGAGCGAATGGACAGCGAACGAACGGCTAAAAGGATCTACGGTGTGAATGTTGATGGATGCAGAAAACGAGGGAGACCGAGAGACATGGCACGATCAAGTCTATCAAATACTTGAAAATGGACATGTCAATAGTAGGAATAATCAGCGTGTGTGCATGAAAAGATGTATGAATATAGAGGAAACGAGGTATGTGTGCAAAAATAGTGATATGGCGTTCTATCCTCTCTGCCTACCCCTACGGTAATAAATTACACTTGATTTAAACAAATAGACACTCAAACGGGCAGGATATGTAAACTTTAAAAGGCCACCCATGGCTGCAGTTCTTATAAAGATAGTATTAATACAATGTGAAAAGTTAGATCTCAGCAAAGCTATCTCTTTCAAAGTTATTGGACACATGCGACAAAGGCAACTCAAAGCATGACTGAAAAATGTAATAAGCATGTGATCATAATTCCTTTTTGATTTTTATTTTAACAGAAGTATGTGTAAGAGGCGAATGAATCCCAGAGTAGGAAAGAATGATACAATCCAAGGAGTTAGGATCAAAACAAATTCTAACCTGTTTGACATTTGTCAAAACTCGTATCCGATACTAGTGCTATTAAGCCGAACAAGTTTAATGAATATAATAATAAATACAACCAAACGTACCCTTAAATTTTTGGAGGTAAAACTTGCGTTCTTCATCGCCAATTGAATCAACGAAATCACCATCACTGGGTTCTGAAATAGATCATATAGATATGAGAAAAATCACAATTCACAATAAATTAATATAAAAATAGTTAGAGGTATGAACTGACCCGGTATATCGTCGAGGGGATCAATGTCGCTATTATCCGCCGTCTTAGTGCCAGATCTCGAGTCGGCATTTTTACCGCCCTCGTCCGCTATCTTTGGCATCTTTGCAGTGTTGAATATCAGAAATATAAGTTTGACATTAAAACTTTGCCAATTTCTTATGACGGGATAACCGGGTTAGTAAACAAAGCTAATATTCCAAAACTGCACAATTAAAACAGAAATTAGACTACAAGATGCCTTTTAATCAGAGACCGAGAACAAGAACCGAGAACAAGCTTTGCGACAACGCCATAGAAAAGGAGTCTTTTTTTGTTAGTTTTCCATAGAAATGACAAATAGATTGAGTAAAATCATAGATATCGTGTTAAATAGACTCACTATCCACAGATTACAGATATCTTTAGATAGGAAACTATAGTACTATATCTAAGCACTTTGGGCGTCGATCGCAGCGCTGTCTAGTGTGGCATACAAGAAGCTTTGACGATGGCGCGAAAATTCAAATCACTGCGTTGCATCGTATATTGATATTTATTGTACAATATCAATACAAAATTGCTTAATTAAATACAAGTATTAGCACGCAATTTAATTTTTCTGTCCTGTATTTAAAAAAACAATTTTATATTGATATTGCACATTAAATTTATTATGGAATAGGAATACATAAATAAAAATTTAAAAAAACATTTTTAATAGTTTTATTTTACTGTTAAAATAAATCCCTCGATTCTATTAGATGCGTCAGAAAGAATCGAGAAAGAAAACTGACACTCGTAAAATAATATTATATACATGTGTGGTTAGTATATTGGATTATCAAAAATAACAAAATTGTGCAGCATTGTGATCAGCATTGGATCCCTGCTATTCCTGGATGAAAAATATTTTCTTCGTGAAGATTAAGAGACATGGCATCAACAATCACCATTCTGAAACAAAAGAATATTATTAATGGTGGATAATTTATTTTATTTCACATTGACATTTCTAGGCTGCTGCTTAGGAATAAAACAGGAAGGAAGCATTTATAAGGTTACTAAAGAATAAAATGAAGTGCTAATATTTCACGCTCAGCCACCGTACGGGCTGGGCGTGAAATATAGTTCCTCCCCAACCGTAGCTTATAATCTTATAATAAATCTGAAAATAAGTTGTTATATGTTAGAAAACAATGAGTTTATGTTTATAAATCATTAGTGTGTAGTAGTGTAGTCATGTTTCAACAAACAGTGGAAAAAAGAAGACTATTTATTTAATAGCATTGTTTTATACTTTATTCTTAACAAAATATGTGACAAATAGTGAACAATGGAAACTTACAAAAATAGTGCGTCTGTAACCTTAAAATCATAAAATTTTATATGAATCCTTTAAAACCGTTTAAGAATGCATCAGTTTTTGACGCGAAAGTACCTAAATTTTGCTATTTAGAACACTACACCCATAATTAAAAAATTACAACAGTGCTACTAAAAGTGAACTGACATTTATTGATAAATACATAATATTTCAAATATCTGCCTTCTAATAATATACAAAATTATAAATCAAACCGCTTATACACGCGTTTGTGTAATATTCATGTAAAGAAGTGAATTTGAACAGGAATGTTGCGTCTCATAAAACGAAATAATACGGACCAAAATGGACACCAAGTCGTTGGAACAATAGGCGTAATCCTGGGGTCTACACACGTGCGTTTCCAGAAATTCTCCAGCAGCCTAGTGGACCACATGGTGACGATATCTACCTACTGTCTACAAAAGATTCTCTTCGGACATCTATCTCCCTTTGTTAACCATGGAGTTGATACAGTGCTTTATTTATTTAGTTTTTTATTGCTTACTTCTTGGTATGAACACTTGACCAATTTACTACTATACTCTATTTTTTATAGATTTATTGATATTGTTTTAACTTTGCTGGAATTCCTCTCATCCATGCGCTTTGTAGCTGCACGATGATTGGTTATCTAGCTTTCATATTTCAACTTTAAAATACCTTAATTTTGTAAACGGGGTCTAGAATTCCAATCGTCTATGCGCTTAGTAGCAGCAAGGCGTGTTGTAATCTTACTCCTTTTTACTATTCATATTATTATTATTTTGTAATACACTAAATTTATTTGTCAATTTTTAAAATGTGTAAATGGGGGCTAAATTTCTAACTGTCTATGCGCTCTGTAGCTGCAAGACGTCCTGTAATCTAGCTCCTATCTATTATAATTTTTGATTGATCTTAATTGAAAACGAGGAACTAGAATCCCAACCGTCCATGCGCTCTGTAGCTGCAAGACGTACTGGGATATTTATTAATTGTACAGCGCCCTTGAGGTGATTTTCACAAAAATGGCGCTTTATAAATTATCCAACTATATATATATGCTAATATTGGATTATCAAAAATAACAATTGAGTATTATTTAAAAATTGTGCAGCATTGTGATCAGTATTGGATCCCTTCTATTCCTGGATGAAAAATATTTTCTTCCTGCACATTAAGATCCATGGCATCAACAATCACCATTCTGAAACAAAAGAACATTATTAATGGTGGATAATTTATTTTATTTCACATTGACATTTCTAGGCTGCTGCTTAGGAATAAAGCAGGAAGGAAGCACTTATAAGCTTATTAAGTAATGAAATGAAGTGCTAATATGGTAGGTAAGAAGAAAAGGGTATGCATGTATCTACTCTATTGTCTGCGCTTCTTATTCTTAAGTCTTTTATTATAACACTTTCTAGCTTGTAATTTGAGAGGATCAACAATGCAAGACTCTAATTTTTTTCGCCCAGTTAATAGAAAGTTAATTTGTTTACACCAAGAAAAAATATATAATTGCAATACTAAGTTAACAATAAAATCAAAAAGGTGGCCTCTATGTGCTGGACAAGATAAACATGCTGAATTTAATTTAGATAGTACTATTTCCTTCAAACTCGACATAACATGAAACTTATGGCAAATAGTCGGTAAATTATTTTTGCAGTGATTGACAATGGTATTAAAAACTTTATAGATTTTGATTGTTGGGTGGATTAAAGTATTTGGACCACATGCCCTAGAAGTTATTAAACTATGCCCCGGTAACTGTGTTTCAGATTTAAGATCCAGTCTACATTCACAACAAGATCCAAATTTAGATAAAGCCCGTTTTGCCACATAACCAGCTATATATTTACAAACCGCAACATATTGACTACTTTTCTGTCTTGAAGAACTTGTTGGTAAGGAGTGATCATCAACATGAAATTGTTCCTGTACTTCGATGTCCGATGTTAAAAAAAGTTTTAATGAATCTAAAATTTCACCGTCATCATTTTCACAATTTGCTCCAATGGAGTGAGTATGAGATAAGTTTGATATGAGAAGCGACTTAAAAGCATCTATAAAATTTGAACTAGAGGGGTTTATGTTACGTGCACCCTGACTTCTTACCATGCCAAAAAAGTTTTCAATGGGGTCTTGGTTAAGGTTACGTGGAAGCACAAAAGTAAATTTATAACATGTAAGTAATTTATTACTCAAATATGATATTGCTTCCAAAGTTGTAATCCAGTTACGCACTGTAGGTGGTACTGATATTTTTTGGTTTTTGCAATCTACAAATTTTACTGATTTTAAGATGGAAATAGCTTCCTGCCAAAATTTCCAGTGGGGAGATGTTAATCTGACTCCACAACGGTATTTACAAATAATACTATTAGCATTGAGAGAACTGCCATTTAAACTGTCGAAAAGTTTATTTATAAATAATATAAGATCAGCAGTCTGTGATGCCCCATTGTCAATATCATCCACAGTATCTGCCAAAGATTTCATGGTAGTTCCTACTGTCCTGCTGAATACCTGAGCAGCAACCTTGACCTTCATTTTTCTTAGTTTGTCGGGGAAAATATGACTATCGGTTAATTTGTGCATTTGGAAAAAGTCTTCCCCTCTTGCTTGATCGTATGTGTATGATTGTACAATATGGGACCACTTTGCTATTTTTGATACAGAATTTTGAACAAAATGTACATCTTTTACTAGCATATTATTTCTAAATCCCTTCAAAAGATGTGGCACATCAAACATTTGTACAATTTCATGGCCTTCAATTTCAAACCCGTGAACTCTACATTCAGTACCACCCCGAAGGTACAATTCACGGGTTTCCTGTTTCAGGATATTTATTGCACCAACATTTGAGCTACCTTGGTCACAAATTATTGAAACTAATTCCAAATTGCTACGAAAGATATTTGAGATTATTGATTTTAAGATAACAACCAAATCTGAAGATTTAATGGGTCCTCCTGTAAAAACAAATGCTAATGGTTGTTTCCATTTATTATATAAACCCTGTAGCATAAAAACACAAACGTGATCAGCAAAAGCTGGAGTACGTTTTCCTTCACCCAAGTCTTGGAATCCCTCAATAAAATCTTTATGTTTTTTGTACATTAAATTCTGACTAATTGACATCTCGTCAAACATCAAAGAGCATATTCGAGCTTTAGCAGAAAGATTTTGGGCGACCTCTTCCAAATGTTTAAATATATGCAAATTGGTACCAGGATTAAATGGGATTTTATTTAGCATTGTCATCAATGTTTTTCTGGATGGTAAGGAAAATATGCTTGAAATATATTTATAACTTTTATAGCCCTGCTTCATTAATGACAATGCAAAAACCTTATCGTTAGTTGTATATCTACGGCCCTGTTTTGTCCGTTTCTGAAGCCTCAATTGAGACTTAAAAAAACGGTATGTGATTTTATTTAATTTATTTTTAAAGGATACATGGCGCTCTTTGTTTAATTTGAGTTCCATCTTTCTAATCTTCATCTCCATGTTTCTTCTAGCCTTTTTAAACTGCAAACATTTCTTGTAAAGCTTCCTTTTCCTGGGTGTTAAATTTTGAGATTGGGTTTCATTTACATCCTTCAAGATGTGGTCATATTTTCGTCCTGTAATATAATATTTCACAATGATGCATTAAGGGTCCCAACATCATAATATAATGAATGCCTAACTATTATTGCAAAGAATGATAAAATGTAAAGGGATGCTGTTTGGAAATAAGCAAAAAGAAATACTAGCAGTTGGTTCTATTTACAATATAAAATTTCACTTCCAAGTTTGTTAATGAAAGTTCTTGGTTGAAGTTCATTGTATTTTATATCTTTAATAAATTTGAGTAGTATTAGGGTAATTCAACGGATACTAACGTCATAATTGAGTCTTTTTCAATGTGTTTTATCTATATAATGTAAAAAAATATTTATTCTGTATATCTTCTTTAGTTTTTTATTGGCTTTTTTCACTCCTAACTGAGGTGTTCTAGCCAGTGTCAAGTTTGAGATTAACTTATTTAAATATTTACACATGTGTTAGTACTATACATACAAGTTAGCATGTTAGTATTTAATATTACATACATTTTACATAATATAAAACTTATTTACAACTTAATACCATTTATAGCTACATATTTACATAAATTTTTTAATATATTATTATTGGGTGGGAACAAAAGAGTTTAAATAGTAGTAGGGAATGGGACGCTGATTTTGGAGAGGTCAGATAGGAACTCAGGATAACATTATATATATTGTGAAGACGACGACTCCCAAAGATTGTACAAATTGCACACTAATGCATCTGTATTCTGTATATCACTGTACATTGAACAACGATTAAGGAAAAATTTCATAAAAACAATAATTCAATTAGGTAATTTTTTTGATTCCCGATAATAAATAATATAAAAATTGCACCACAGCAGGACAAGAGGGCCCATTACAGTGATCAATTACAGAAAAATCATATTATAATTTTGTGTTCTCTCCGGGAATCGAACCCGGAACCTTCCGTGCGTAATTCAAGCGTCTTAACCACTTAATGTTTTTTAACACCTCATGAAGTTTTAATGACGAAAAATTTATGTCGCATTTTCATGGAAACATCCGTTAGCATTATTCATAAACTGCATGAACATGATAGAAACAAAGTATCTGTGGATATTATGTAGAACGAAATCTCTCTGTCCAAGAACCAAGAGAAAATGCATTATTGAATACATGTCATTTGATACTAACTTTTTGGTGTACTCTGCTGAGGTGCACTCGGACCAGAAATATGCAGTGGGCCTGATATGTCATCAGCGTTGATATCTAAAAACATTATTAATTAGTAATATGTGACAATGTGTCAATGAGTCGGACAAGTAACTGTATGTATACATTTTAAGTTCTTTGAAAACACAAACAGCTTTAATATGCCGATTTGCTGGAGAAAATTATGGGTCAGAAATTTGTTTCAACTGAGAGGGTCACTTTCATGGTCATGTCATACGATATATATGTGCTATAAACTTTTTAATAATTAAAAAAGGAACGGCCCACGCTCAGACGATGTAGTCTTGGTCGATCACAAAAACGGCATTTCTCAATTTGCAGAAAATGTATGAAATTAATAGAAAAATGTATAGATTAAACAACCATAGTGACATTACACATCCCTGTTTCACGCCTTTTGAGATCGCAAACCAAGATGTAAATCTCCCATTAACTCTTACACACGCTGAACTCTCCTGAATTTATATGTATTGTTTATTATTTTTTTCTTTTTAACAAAGAAACAAAGATGTTTCTCTTTCTCTTATATATAAATATGTGTGTTTGTAAATTTTTATTACAAAAATAAAAAAAATATTACTACAAACCAGAAATAGGTTGGATGAAAGTCGTACCACTGCAACTGGCAACGCCTTCCGGGAGTGCACAGGGGTGTTCTTCAGTAACAGCTATGCCTACTGTAATTCACAATAAAAATAAAATGAACATCATACCAGATAACATAATGCAAGAACTTCAGGAAAAACCTTGAAAGATCGAGTAAGGCTTGAATGAATAGAAAAGAATAAGCTGAGATGGTTACGTGTAGAAAGCATTAACGACAATATAATAACTGAGATAGTACATAAGTCTGAAAGAAGGGGTGTAAGGAAATGTGAAAATTATAGAAAATACTTATCCAACTCGGTTCACCGAGTAAATAATGAGAACTATTTTCGTTGGATGGTGACTTGTTAAATCCTATAAAATAAATACAAATTACCAACACCACATTGCGAAAGCACATCCTTACAATTGAAAACACACCATGCCACGACCATAACGACAATATAATAAATGAGATTGTACATGTCTGAAAGAAGGGGTGTAAGGAAATGTGAAAATTATAGAAATACATACCCGAACTCTGTTCACCAAGTAAATAATGAAAACTATTTTCTTTGGATGGTGACTTGTTAAACCCTGTAAAAATAATACAAATTACCAACACCACATTGCAAAGGCACATCCCTAAAATTGTATACACACCATGCCACCCTGGTAATTGTTTGTAAATAATGACCAAATAAAAATGTCGGAAGTTGCAGGAAAAGGCACTACGCCAACTTTGTAGATACATAATAACCCGATTAACCAACTGTAAGACAAATCACAAACACCACATTCCAAAAGCAGACTTGCAATTGTATAGACACAAGACAGATAAACAAGGTGCAATTACAGTGGAAAGCCAACCTGAGTCGTACATATATTTTTCTTGCAGAAATACTAATAACTTTCATTGTAAAATGGGTCCAGATTAATAAAAGTATGCTTTCCCTATGAGTTGTAAAGATTGTCAATAAAAATTTGCAGGGCAGACAAACAGGACAAATAAACGTGCAACATGAGACAAATTCTTGAAATAATTATGTATGAAATATCATGCAATTTACCTGGCAATCCAATGGTAGGCACAGAGCACAATAAAAGCTGGATGTCATTGTATTGGCTAAAGTTGAATGCGTTGAAGTGTTTAATGCACACAAAACAAAGTCGATTAATTTCGTCATCTGATAAATTCATAAATTTGGGACTTTGAACACGATTGATCCATTCTTTAAATAAATGTGGATATCGTTTCGGAAAACGATGTAGTTTTTTCGTAGAATTACAATTCGGTACGCAACAACTCGGCATTTCGAAGAAAAAAGTGTAAAAACACAGAGAGCAGTGTGACAGCGATTTCGAATGGAAACGGATAAATTGGCGGTTCGTCTAGAAGGACGCCGGCCGGCACGGCGTGGCTGGGCACACGCCGCCGACAGTTGCGCCACAAACTGTATTGATTTACTAGCAAGTGGCTTGTGCGACATCGGAAGAATGACTAGAAAGTCTTGTATTGGCTGAAAACTGCCTGCTCACTATCAGCTCATTATCCTCATTTCTAACACTAAAATAAAACATTTATAATACAAAAAGCAAAATAGTAGTACAAACATGGATGTAAGACAAAATATAAATAATCAAAATATGGTCGGTATATATATATATATATATATATCCTCTCTGCGTAATATACAAGTGTAAAAGCACTATAATTAATTGCATGAATCATAAAAGTACAAACTCGTTTTCAGGCTAGTTTAAAGTTCTATTTTTTTTAATCAACGTGTATACATTTCTTCGGTTATGATATCGCGACGGCGAATTTGTTGAAAATACTTCCGATTTGACATACAACGATACAAAGTTACCCATTTTTCGGTAGATCTACCGATTTATCCTGCTAACTAGCGATAACCTGAATTTACGTTACGATCTCCGAATTTATTTTGAACCGGTCAGTTTGAGCAAACGTGAAAGTATAAATGCACAACTTAACAACTCAAAAACGCAAGAAAAAAGTTTTCAACCAACTCCATCAATGTTGAAAATCTTACTTTTACAACGCTGGTAACATAAAGACGACGTAACCGCAAGCGTCTACTCTAATCCTTCTATCCTCAATTGAGTTCCCGATTGCTGAATGTTCCCGATTTCTCTCAGGAGGCCGAGGGACGAAGAGTTTTCATCCGTTCATACGCGTGATTGCGGAACTCGGTTTTAGCGGAAGCCGATCTCTTTTTCTTCTTCTCCATAATGTCATCTTGTATATTATGCCAGTTTGTTACCTGAATCAGTAGTGTTGCTCGAATGCATGTACGCAAGGACGATTCTAATATGTTTAATTAAATAATAAATCTTACGATTGTAATGATACTTTTTGTTTGCCTCATTCACATTGTTTACAGTTTATAATATTAATACTCGAGAATCAATTGGTTATACCCGCGCAAAAAATTTTGAGCTTTATTATCGGGGATATCAATTGTAAATCAGAGTCATTTTCGTCTGGTGAAATAGAATATTTGTACGGAATTTATTTAGTAGGCTTTTACATGTTTTACAATTATAATTATATGTCCTTATAATTGTAACAATATTCACCTCAGTTTATTTAAAAAAATAAACTATGAGAATTGTTATCACAATAATATACACCTCTAAATGTTTTTTTTTAAATTAGCCACGAGAATTTTTCAATATTCAATATTATTAAAAAAACACTTACCTCTAAATGATTATTTTTTAAAAGCTGTGAGAATATTTTCTTTGATCCATTTAAATATATTATGAAATAATTTCAATGACATGGAGAATGTATTTATATATTTACATGGAGTAAATAATTAAGTTCCAAATTACATCCTTTTAAAAACATACATGTAATTTTGATTATTATTATAGATAACATATAAAGCGCCAAGATTAATGAATACTGATTTTAATTTGTATTATGGATTACTAATATAGAGCATCCGAGATCCTAATGAGCCCTTTTTACCTAGAACGAAGTGGTATATAAATATACCTCCAGAACTGAGGTATTTATTTTCAAATATTTTACGTCTTAATAATAAAGTCTTGTTTCATAAGAGTATCAGGCAGATCAGTCTTCCATTCAGTTTTTTCAAACGCAATAGGTATTTTATTAAGTTTGCAAGAGTTGAATCAACTAACACAGGTGTTCTATAAAGAGTTAACCAAGGCCCTCAGAGCCGATCAACGATTTAGTAAGGCCATGATGACAGATTTATTAAGGCCCACAAGGCTGAATAAATACGCCCTGGAGAACCAACTTTAAAAATATGTAACAGTTGGCAATAGCTGTTGTTATTTTAAATGACAGATTCTTCGCTATTATTTTTTTATGGCTCACTAATCAAACTTTTTGTGTAGATATTTAATAAATATTCATGTTAATAGAACTGAGGTCCGTAGGGTGGATTTAATAAGACTAAGAGGACATATTCACTAAGGCTAATTAAAGGGGCCCGAAGGGCCAAATATACCGGCATGTTAGCAGTCGACCACAGATGACTATTATCTTTTTCAATTACTTATACTTTTCTTTCTAAATTGTAATCGCTTACCTACTAATATTTTTAAGTAAAATTACGTAAATATGCTAGTTAGTATTATTTATTTTTGGCTCACTAAAAATTGTACACTATGGTTTATAAACAGCCATAGAAAGTATTTTATTGTGCATACATTGGTATCCTTGTTAAGTGAAGTTAAAAAAACAGTGTAGCGATCTGCAGAATACGAACAACCAATGAACCAATACGAACTATGAACAAACCGAACAAACGAATAACGAACATCGGGCGCGAGCGTAATTTTTCGCTTGCCGCAATTTGCTAATTTGCAGCTTGGGATGCGGTCGTCGTCGTCTCTGTCGTTCGTTTTACATTTTGTTTGTTAAAATAGATCGCTCCGCAAGCACCAAAAAAATTCGCGCTGTGTGTACTTCTGGTAAATCTTAAAATGTGAATGAGTGTCAAGTATGACTTAATAATAACGGTTTTAGTTTTATTCTTTGAATAATCGTGAAGTTTTTTATAATCCTAATTAATTTTCCTTGATTCCTTTTATTTCATACTATTGTAGTTTAATCGTGAAATTCTTCGTTTTATTTTTTCGTCATTCGGAAAAATTGGAAACATAAATATTTTTGGGACAGATGAAATGTTATTTTTTTGAACAATAGTTGTCAGATTTATGACGTTTTACATAATAATCGCTTGTACTACATAATCAACCTTTAAAAATAATTATCCTGTTTTGATGCGGGTTTTCCGTACCTAATACAGGTCAGTTAAACTATGTATGAACTTATATAAACAAATATGGGGTTAAGCGTTTTGTTTTAAAAATGTTATGTTAAACTTGGTTCTGGGAGAAATTGATTTAAAATCTGTGATATTGTTTAAGAAATAGTGTTTTAGTTCCAAAATGACTGTAACGTACACTGCCCAGGTTGCTACCTGCAGAGGATTCGGATGTTTCCTCAAACTTTTATTCAGGTAATAAATATTTCATTTTTCACTCAACCAAATTCTACGTTCAACTCTAGAATGAAGTATTTCATGTATTGTGTGTTGATAGCAAATATATTTATTTGCTTCATTTTACAGTGTTGTAAATTTTTAAAACGCGGTATAAGTAAGTATAACAAATACAAAAATGAAAAAAAATAACCGTTAAGTAAAATACACCGTAAATAAATATTTGTTTCAAATAAAGGAAAATATTTTTTTTTGTTCATATGATTTTTTTGCGTGCGTTCGAAGCGCGCGAACTATGACGGGGTCTACGCTCAAGGCGCACGGATGGAATGCGGTGTGTTTTGACTTTGGACACCGCCCGGTTAAGTTCAGATACAAATTGGTGCTTCGATATTCAAGAATATAATATATTCGTGATTATCCACCCGCTTATTTTTATGGACAGCGTCACAACACACTACCGCATTCCTTCCGTGCGCCTTGAACGTAGACCCCGACTATACTTATTATTTATCATGGCTATCTAGGTTTAGTTTGTTTTCGTATATTTAATTTATATTTAAATAAATAATGCAACGGTAATGAAATAAAATAAGATCCCGCGAATCAAGGTTTTTTCATGCGCGCAGACTCGTCATATAGATATAGAAATGTTGTTTTTTTAAAAAGGAATAAATAAAAATAAGATATAAAAAATTCACCACAACACCCGGACCAATTGAGAAAAATCTTTCTTGATTTTTTTCTTGCAACTGACGGGAATCGAACCCGCGACGCCAGCTTCACAGTTGGCCGTCTAACCAACTGCGCCACGGTGCCTGTTAGAAATAGGAAATGTATCGGAGGAATTCCGAAAATCTTACCTGATAATTTATTAAATTTATGGAGGCATTAAAGTGATTAGATTCAATGTGTACTAGCTACTTATCACCGGGAAGGGAGAGTTAACAGGTGTTTAATCAGTGATCACTTTACACACTGTGTTACATTCACTATTCTGCCTTTGTTTTAATTTGATCGAGTACAGATCTTAAATCGTTTTTTTTTTACACGTTGGTTTTATAAACCACATTTTTAGTACCTGCTTCCGAATCATTGTAAACGAATACTGAATTTAACCCGCTGGCGAGTTTATTAAAACTGATAGAAATTTTAACAGTATAAATAAGGGAATACGGAAGTCTCATATATTCAGTACCAACTTGTCTACAATGATTTTTACAAAATTAATTTGTCGATAAGTAACCTTTTTTTTCGTAGTAGAATTAGGGTTGATAAGCCTTGATAATGCAATCTGCTATACGATCCGAAACGTCAATACTTTCATTAAAATAAAATATGTAGGTATGTCAATACAGTGCGTTCGAATGTTTAATGAGCGGGCTGACTTTTTTTCATTTGTATGAAGCTTGTGCGTATTCCTGCATTTTCTCCCTCGATTATGGTACTAGAGCGATGTTTTTTTTTTACACTCTATAGATATTTACCATTGACGTGTAACTATTGTCTTCTTTTTTTCTCGATAAATGGTTTATTATGGAAACTAGATAAATCCGAAAACCCTTTAAAGCGCCCAGTTTAAACTGCCGTCTTCGGACGTATGGTTAGCAAATATGAAAACTATATTTGAAATCGCGAAAGGTACCGACAAGGCATTTCATTTTAATACTCTTTCCAAAAAAAAAAAAATCACCAAATCCGTTCTGTTTTGGGGTGCGGAAAACGGGACAACGAAACGCCTGTTTTGTCGATTAAAATTCAAGTTAGATATAATCAGCCCGACGTGCGGTTGTTTTTTTCGCACAGTATTGGGGAAGCGTTTGTGAGAGACTGACAGAAAAAACACTGTTCAAATACATATCTATTCATCAAAGGTCTCAGCCGCCACGTTTCCTCTTAACGTGTTAAGCTTGGGTTTCCTAGGACAGCGGTGCCCGCATCTTAACGGCCGTAGTGAACGGTGATGCGGTGGACGGCCGTCGAAACGTCGACAAGAGAGTGGTTTCCTAGGGAAACGGTGTTAAATGGTGTTGATAACACCGTTTTCCTAGGAAACCACACTCTAGTCACCGTTACGACGACTGTCCACTGCATCACCGTTCACTACGGCCGTTAAACTACGGGCACCGCTGTCCTAGGAAACCCTAGCTTTAGTGTCCGCCGGTGAACCAAATAAACATACAATCTTTGCTTGTGTAAGCACACACATTTAAATGATTTATATGAAAACTTTATGTTACGCACACATAAGCAAAGTTCGTTAAAAATTTGAATGGACTGTACATAATTATTTGTGATTATTACTGTAGGTATTTTGTCGTTCGTTTGGGCGTATAATTTTCGTAAGTAATGGCGGAACGCGGACCGTATCGCAATTTGTAGATTGTATTATGTTGGCTCGATCAGAAAAAACCCGCGGTTAAGTTCAAGGTTGTATTTTTAATATCTAAAACTGGCACTTTTTGCTGCCTCTCTCCTCTGACTCCGCGTACGGCCCATTTCGCACAATGGTAAAAATCCACACGGCACGATAAATAAACGTACAGCGTGGATTGATATGGTATAATTCAAGAAAATATTAATGCCAGGCAAACTTAATAACCAGTACACCACGAGGCCGACAAATCCATACTCGACTGCCTTTTGCAGGATTTTTAACTGAGAGGAGCCGCTAAATAAAATTTAAATAAATTCAAAGTAATATTGAATTACCCAATAAAATAAAATATAAAAAATTACCCCTTGGAATAAAAAAGTTCCACCTGACACTGATATTTTATTATTTAGTACAATTTATGAACATTAAAAAAAAATAATGTTAGTTTCGAAAACAACCAAAGTATGAAATCAATGTGAAACATGTAATAAAAAAAGGTTTAAACACTGTACAGTCCTCCTTAGAACAGGTTTCCCTAGTGAGGACTCTTAAATTACCTTTGTTTCCAAAATATTTTTTGTGGTAAAAAAAAAGATTTTACATAAGAAAGAAAAAATATACTCGGGTGGTGGGAAAACGAATTCCCACGCGGATGCGGGGCGCGAAATAGCGGAGGCGAAGCCCTAGGGCTTCTACGATATTAATGAGTGGAGTGGACTGTAATTAAATTAAATGAACAATAAGTAAATTTCCTCGATATGCGGTATGCAGTGTCAATCGGTCACAACCCCAGCAAATGAGATGGATTAGGAAGAGATGCCACTTACCTGGTTCTCGTTCTTGAAGGACTTGTCGGATCCGACTTGACACTTGTGGCGGCACTAACACGAGGGCAGGCCCTGATCTGGAGCTCAACACTGGTGGTTGGTGCAAACAAAGTTTTATAATGCGGCACACATGTTCAACGAAATAAACGCGCGATGTACGACACTAGGTCTAAATATGGCGGGTGATCAAAGGATACAGAGGTGAAAGGTGAACAGTAGTTGTGGGTAAAAGGATGTAGAAGTTGTGACAATATTTGACCTATGCATACCCACACAATTCGAAACCATCGGGAAAAAAATGTATGATCCGAATTAATATTTTATTATCAAAACTAGTTTGACTTGCATGGACTTAATTTGTACCTTCCAATATGGTTTTACACGCCCAGTCTTCGTACAGGTTGGGCGTGGAATATAGTTCCTCTCTCCAACTCTGGCTTTAAATTCAAAATATGTTCTAAATTGTTGAAAAAACAGTAAGTTAGTGTTAATAAGTTGTCAATGTGTACATATATTTTGAACAAAAGGTAAAAAAGATAACTATTTATTTTATTGCATTGTGTTAGACAGTTTATTATTATGGACACTTTATTCTAAAGTAAAATATGTGAAAAATGGTAATATTCAAACATAAATTAATGATTGTGCTCCTATTATAAGGTCATAAAAATTTATAAACTTAGAAAAGTACAACAATCTATTTATTTGTGACTCGGAAGTACCCAAATTTAAATATATGAAGAACTACCCTTCAAAATAAATTATTATAACAGTGCATATACAGGGTGTTCATTAAACCCTTTCACATCCGAAGCCACGATGATCAGTATCAGCAAGAAGACATATTGGCACATTAAATTAAATTTTTAGAACGAATATATATATTTTTTTAATATATCAAAAAAAGCAAATGGTTTCTTACTTCTGCAGGGGAGAAACGAGGGGGGAGGGGGAATACTGATACGCAGACAACCGCTTCCCTCGCTTCTCCTCTGCAGAAGTAAGCAACCATTTGTTTTTTTTTTAAATTTTTTTTTTAATTTCTTTGTTTTAAATATTTTTTGGAATATGCTAATATGTTTTCTTGCTCATACTGATCATCGTGGTTTCGGATGTGACAGAGTTTGAAGAACACCTGTATATTGCGAGCAGTGTTACTTAAAGTGAACATACGTTTATTCATAAATATAAAACATACAAAATGGTAAAAATATCAAAACTTATACAAACGTTCGATCAAAATGCAAAAAATACATTCAGAAATTTTGAGCGGGAATGTTGCGTCCTTTATTATACACATTCTACCTATTCTAAAGTTGCGTCTCAAAATGGACACAAAGCCGATGAAACAGAAGGTTTTATCCCTCGGTGCACATGTGCATCGTATCTACCAGAAATTACCCGGAAGATGTAGCTAATGTGTTTTCGGTTACCAAGCAGACCCTCGGACATCGGTAGTCGCTTCCATCTTGCGAACAATAATATAATATGTGAAAACTGTGCTTTATTTATTTCGTTCTTTATTGTTTACTTGTTATTATGAACACTTGACTCACTTACTTCTCTGCTAATGTATGTTTTTAGTTATTTTTTTTATTTGATTCATTGTCATAAACTGTCCGATTATTTCAAACTTAAAATTCATAAAGAGGGGATTCCAACCGTCTATGCGCTCTGTAGCTGCAGGATATGTTGTAATCCAGCTCTTATTTGTAAACGATTTTCAAAAAATAATCAGAAAAACCAATATTCAATTTTTAAATAATGTAAATAGGGGCCAGGCTTCGTACCGTCCATGCGCTCTGTAGCTGCAAGACATGATGTAATCTGCCTCCTATCTTTTATATGTCATTAAAGTAAATCATAATTGGAAACGAGGAACATAAATCTCAAACGTCAATGCACTATATAGCTGCAAGACGTGTTGGGATACTTATTGAACAGCGCTCTTCAGGTGATTTTCACAAAAATGGCGCCATATAAATTATCCACAATAATGGTTTTAATGGATATTATGGATTTTCACTGAGGTCATTTTCGAAATTAAAGATTAAATAGCTGGATGCATGCAGTTGAATAATAACTTCCTTATTCCTGTAGATGGTGTTAGTGCGTACAAAGAAATTAAGACAATTGCCAATGGAAATGTTTGTACTCGGTAACTCAAATTGTTATTTAAAACCCTGTTTTTCCAAGGAGTCGAAATGTTAATCCATCCTAACTTTACCGTGCCGAGTGGATTTGAACGATACATGATAAATGGGCCTACCCCGTACCGTCGCGTCGTACGCCGTACCGTGCCTACAGCCCACACCGTAGTATAATATTCTGCGTTTAACATGCAATCACGGGACCTCGCGTGTTCTACTGTTAGTTGGAAGGATTACAATTACAATAGTTTGAGCATGACTATTGTAAAGGTGCAAGGTTCGCCCTCTGTTGGTGAATTGAGAGATATTACTTCAGATATCTGAGATGAGCCTCTTTAAGAGGGAAGTTCAAGTTTAGGCATTTACAAAGCTGTAATTTAGCATTTACTGGTTAAACTCTTATGTAACGTCGTGTTACGTGTTTGAAATACATTTGTATGTAGTATGAATTTAAAAACAAAAAAAATCCATACAGTAGTTTGCGCGATAAATGCAGATGCGGACAAGAACGTTTTGTGGCCAAACGAACTATAGCAGACTAAAATCCTACCTTTGGGAAGTCAGGAAAGGGGATCAGGGACAGGAATCCGGATGCTAAATCTCCTGGCTTCTGGGTAGTGTTTCCCTTTTTCGACGAATACAGCACTTTCACTACAGTTATTCGAGGAATCTTTAGATGAATGTGGCGCGCATGACTTCTTGCCAAAATATCTCCGTTAACGCCCACTCATAAAGGCTCCTTGCACGTTCCACACTTTACCTTTCGTCACCTTTCTTACTCTCTCGATTATTATTTTCCCATACTGTTTACCGACAGAACTCAAAAGACTGATTGTCCTATAGTTTCCACACCCCGCGCCATATCCCTTTCCCTTTTATAAAGGCTTGACAACCGCCCTTCTCCAATCTAGAGGTGTATGCTCTCTCTCTAAGTAGATATTGAAAAGTCTGTGCAGCCATGTGACCACGATCTGGCCATCACTCCTCAGATATTCCACAGCAACCCGATCATACCCGACGGATTTACCATTCTGCACACTTTTCAGAGCGCTCTTTATTTCTACCATGCTTATCTGACGTGCAGTGTCATCGCTTGTATCTTCCTCTGTACAAGCTAACTGTTTCGCCGGGACACTGTGCTTTCAATACTTCCATAAAGTATTCCATCCATGTCTCTTTCAATCCTTCACCTTTCGTTATTATTTGGCCATTTAATCATTTTTATACTGTTCAATAATCTACGGAGCCTACTACCTACTATTAATATGGATATTTGACTTCGGCAGAAGGTTAAACAAAGTGCTAATTTATAGCGGCACTTCTTTACCAACACGCTAAAAGAACCAAAATAAACATTACTTCTAAAATAAGTTCATACCTACATAATACATGTATGTAGCTTTTGTTGTTTTTCTAAATCACCCTCAGCCATTGCGGTGTAGACTTGGGCTTAGATCTTTATTATAAAAATAATGATAACAGGTTTCTTGCCTCCGGCGCTGCGCGGCGTCGTGGGTTGTAGGAGTAATTTGTTTTGAATTTAGATGAAGCTACATCATGGATGAGTAGCACCGTATAATTATTTTTTATGTTCTGGGGGTAATATCACTCCAATCTGTCTGCTTTTCATGCAAGGTTGGGTAATTAATTGCATACACATTTCGTCGCCTTAATTAAAATACAACGTAAGTCACTAAATGATAACTTTACAGAAGACAATACGATTTATATAAATTAGTAATTTTATATGAATCTTATGCGGTTTTTTAAACCAAGTATTTTGTTTTTGAGGTATACATGATTTAAAAGTGTTTTATCCAAACAACTGTACTACTATTTACTACCTTACTCTATTTTTTATAAATTTATTGATATTGTTTTAACTTTGCTGGAATTCCGTCGTAGCTGCGCACGATGATTGGTTATCTAGCTTTCATATATCAACTTTAAAATACCTAAATTTTGTAAACGGGGTCTAGAATTCCAATCATCTATGCGCTTAGTAGCTGCAAGGCGTGTTGCAATCTTACTCCTTTTTATTATTCATATTATATATATTTTTTAATACACTAAATTTATTTGTCAATTTTTAAAATGTGTAAATGGGGGCTAAATTTCTAACTGTCTATGCGCTCTGTAGCTGCAAGACGTCCTTTAATCTAGCTCCTATCTGTTATAATTTTTGATTGATCTTAATTGAAAACGAGGAACGAGAATCCCAACCGTCCATGCGCTCTGTAGCTGCAAGACGTACTGGGATATTTATTAATTGTACAGCGCCCTTGAGGTGATTTTCACAAAAATGGCGCTTTATAAATTATCCAACAATATACATATACTAACTACTGAAGGAAAATTGATACGTGAGTAAGACTGAAATAAAAATCTTTTCTTCGTGATTCTGAATTTGTATTTTTAACAAAATTTCGTCAAAAATGCTACATACTGCGCTCTTTGTAAGGACGGCAAAGATAATTATTGCAGGCGATCCGTGTCTACATTCATCAGTCGGTCTTACTCGGGGGTCTAAGGTCACTGCAAACTGTGCATTATTTATACAAACACTTTAAATTCGCGGGGAAATTAATTTCTACAACTAGGTAACTTCAAAATCAGCATTTGTGAGTTACCCACTAAAAACGGATTGTTTTATACTCCTCCGTGAATGCTACAAATCATCATAAAATGATTGTAATGAATCACCGCATGCCTATTTGTAGCATTTATGGAGGAAGATACAAACATGTGTTTCTAGCGGGTAACTCAAAAATGCTGATTTTGATGTTACCAGTTGTAATAGGTAATTAATTACCCCACAAATTTTTGTTAATCATATTCGAAACATATTTTAAGTTGAAATGTCAGTGTAGTCCATTATTACTAAATTTAATAATATAAAATAATACGAGTTCTTCAGAGAATATGCGGCGAAAGAGCGGTTTGATGAATAGGTATTTAACTATAGTTTTTCTGTCATTCGCAGATGCCTCCCCGAATACTGTGCGTAAAAGAAAACAGCGCGTCATACTTTTTATGCCCAACTAAAATCGACAAAGCCGAGGTCCCGTATTTTTTTTGTTGAGAATGTGTGTCAGGCGGCCTCCGTGGTGTAGTGGTCAAGGCGCTTGACTCACACACGCAAGGTCCCGGGTTCGATTCCCGGTGAGAACACAAAAAAATCAATGTGATTTTTCTCAAGCCTGGGTGTTCTGTGATGTAATTCACAACTGTAATTGGGCCTCCTGGCCTGTTGTTGTGCAAAAAAAATAAAAACAAAGAAATAAATTTTCTGTGTCGGCACGTTCTGCTTTTTTCCCGAAGACGGCATATAAAACTAGGCGCTTTTAAGGGTTTTTGGATGGTTCTAACTCCTAAGAAAGATAATTTATCATAAAAATCAAACGATGGAGACGCGCCAACTGTGGATATCTATAGGCCGCAGAAATCCGCCCGACCCGATAAAAAAAACGTAGGGTGGATTGATTTTTCTCGTATAAAAATTATTTTTTTACAAACAAACAAACCATCACGCCGTTTCCCCGTAAGGGTAGGCAGTGATGATAGAACGCTACATCACTCTATCCTTGCATACAGCTCTCGCTTCCTCTACATTCATACATCTTCTCATGCACGCGCGCTAATTATTCCGACTTTTGATATGTCTATCTTCAAGAGTTTGTTGGGTTTGGTCATGCCATGTCTTTCTCGGTCTTCCTCTATTGCTGCATTCATCAACATTAGCATTGTAAATATTCTTAGCCGTTCTTTCGCTGTCCATTCGTTCTACATGTCCAAACCAGCGCAGAGCTCCTTACTTGATTTTGTCGATAATGCTTGTCTCAGCCTTAAATAATGTACGGATCTCATCATTTGTGCATCTATCGTACATAAAATAGTGTATTGAAAGATTTTGAATAAAACTCCCGTTCATCCCTTTTTCTCTTACATCACTTCACAATACATACATTAATATTGTTAATTTAATTCAAATTTTTCTACTGAAATTTGTATTACTGCTAAAATCGCTTTAATGAAATTTTATCATATACCTTTGGTTTAAAATCTTCTCCTTGCTTAAATATTACTTGATATACCTGTTATTCTTTGTTTTTTCTCTGCTGCATTGACATGCTTTTATACTTTTTAACTATTTTTATTTACTTATATTGTATATGTATATAAAATCAATATATTGCTGCTCTTACTATAATGTGTCATTAATTTTGAAGGTGTTTTTAAATTAACTATTGTCTTATCTAAAGATTTTTTAAAGATTCTTCTCACCGTTTCTTTGAATGTGTTTATTTATGTTTTTCCTTTTTAAAAATATTATTATTATTTAATTTAATTTTTATATCTGAGCATGTTTTTCATTCTTTATTTTAATTCTTAACTTATAATTACTTTTCCAATTTTTTTACTTTAATTTTAATTTTTAAACAACATCTATTTATGTTTTTTTCCTTCACTTTTTTGTACTTTAATTAATAACCATACATATAATTACTTTATAATATTGAAACTTCACTGGTTCATTAGAGTTTAACTGTGTAAAATATAAAAAATATGTAACTGTACTGTATGTTTCCAAAAAAAAAAATTTTATAGTTTTACCACACATTCGCCTGAGAAATCGCATTTCGACAGCATTCAACCTACTTTCATCCCTGATTTTCCAAGTCCATACTTCGCTCCCATACATCAGGGTCGGGACTCCGTTGTGAACTGTTAATTTTGCCTCTTGCGACAAACATTTATTTACCAAGGTTGATTTAAGTGCACCGTTCACTCTGTTCCCGGCACTCACCCTCCTTTCAATATCTTTCTCAGTAATTCCATCCCCAGTAAACATACTTCCCAGATACACAAATTCCTCTACTTGTTTTAGTATAACTCCACTCACAGTGATTTCACATTTAGTCATACTTTCATTTCTTTCAAAAACATCACATTCGATTTATCTTAACTTTTTACATTATTTTATTTATTATTTCGCGGTTTAGAGGGTTTAATTATTTTACTTTTTATATTTTCTGTGTATCTTCTTAAATAAAATAATAAAAATATAAAAAAATCGGCAGGTGAATGCACGAACTGGTACACCATGAGGCCGATGAATTTCCACTCGATTTCCTTTAGAAAAATTTACACCCGCTAGTAGATACTAAAGAATTAAAACTAAAAAAGAAAATTATCTTGACTTGCATTTAACATTATGTATATTACAATATTTGAGTTTTTTCAAATGTTCGTAGACAAAAGACTGGATTTTACCCCCTCGGGAGTCGTTAAAATTAACAAATTACAACAGGGATAGAGAATACCTTAAATGGAAGAATTAAAGAAATATGGATGTTCAAACATAGGCAAAATGGTGAATGATACACAGTGTGTAAAGTGGTCACTTAAACCAGCCAATGACAGGCCATAAGCCCTGTAAATGCCTAGACTTATATATTCCCTTATTTAAAGTATTCTCCATCCCTGTTCTAATTTGTTAATCCTAATGGCTCCCGAGGGGGTGAAATCCAGTCTCTTGTCTACGAACATTTAGACAAACTCAAATATTGTAATGAAACCAACTGGTCCAAGAAGAAGTTTAAAAATTGAAAAATTGTTTTCAGGCGTTGTCTAGTATGGGAAATAATTCAATCAAATAAATCTCTTCACAACAATAAAGGTTTCAGATCTTTTACTCCACTAAAATCAACAAATGGAAGAATTTAAGAAATATGGATGTTCAAACATAGGCAAAATGGTGAATGTTACACAATGAGTAAAGTGGCCACTTAAACATCGGGTTGTGGTCCCGTGACCAGTGTTGCGGACTCACGGGCCAGAGGTCCGAGATTCAAACCCCACTCTACCACAACTTGATTTCCATTATCTAATAGTAAGTTATTTACAACTCATTAAAAATGGCCACCAAAATTGAAATATTTAGGTAAATTATAAGACGCTAGTATTTCTTTTTCATAAAAAAATATAAGAAAAACAGCCAATGACAAATCATAAACCTTGTAAATGCCTTGACTTCCATATTCCTTATTTAAGGTATTCTCCATCCCTGTTGTAATTTGTTAATTATGTCTTGATATTTTGGCCCGGAAAAAATTCAATAAATCCGTCAAGTACCTACTTTGTACCAAAGCAAAAATGAAATATTAGTATAAAAGATAAATATTCTGTATGCTAACTATTTATTTAAGGATATTAAGGTTATGTTTGCATAAAATGCATTACTTACCAGTCATGTATAATTTGCTAGCAAGTGACCTGATTTTTGTGTCCTCGTGGATCGACATATTATTTATTATGGGCTAACATGCATGTTTGGAATATAATATACTCTGATAGACTTGATCCGATGACACTTTTTTTATTATAATCGGAACATTTTAGAGAAAGATATATGGAAGTCTAGACATTTGTCTCATGGTGTATTGGTCAGCGCGTTTGCCTACCATGCAAGAGGTCTCGGGTTCGATTCCTGACATGGTTGACATGAAATATTAATGTAAAGGGGTGTTTTTACACTAGAAACCTTCATGTAACAAAAAAATATATTTAGATATGCTGCGATTGGTGTACCAATTCAGTGCCTTATGCACCATTAGGTGCGGAAGGGAATGATGATAATGACGAGGGATTTTACAGAGTTTTTGACCTGTCATTGGGTGGTTTAAGTGGTCACTTTATACACTGTAACATTCATCATTTTACCTTTATTCGAATATTCATATTTCTTCAATACTTTTATCCGTTGATTTTTGTGAAGTAAAAAAGCTGAAACCATAATTGATGTGGGTGAGATTCGTCTGACTGAATTATTTCACCGACTAGGCTACACCTGAAAACGTTTTTCAATGTTTATGTTTCCTCTTGGACTAGTTCATTTAATCAACAGTAGTTTTATTTCAAATTGTAAATATTACACTGTGTGTAAGACCACTTAAACCGGCCATTGACAACTCATAAGCCCTGTAAATGTCTAGACTTCCATATTTTCTTATCTAAGAAATTCTCAATTTCTGTTGTAATATGTAAATCTTAATATTTCCCGTAGGGGCGAAATAAAGAAAAGTTTTTGTCTCCAAACATTTAGACAACCTTAAATACTTTTAACCTTTTCAGACCTGAATTAATTACTGTGGATATATAATATATTTTTTATTCTGTGTGTACTAAATGAATTTTTTGAAAATTTTCTGTATTTTTAATGTTTTTTTTTATCTTTTACACTTTAGAAATTAAACGTTATTTTTTTATTAATACTGGATCTCAAACTGATAATCAACCCACACATTTTATTTAAAATATGTTATTATCTTACAATATAATATGTTTAAAACTTGCCTTACATATCATTAATTTATATGAACGACAGGAATTCGCTCTCGTGTTTGTCTACAAACATGTGCACGTACTCAAAATATTGTTAAGTAAAATTATGCCTAATAATAAAATAATGATTTTTGAAAATGGAATTTTATAAACAATAGTACGGGGTACTGACCCTACTTAGACTGGCAATGATATAATAAAAAAATGTGTTGATATAATGTATGTATGTAGGTACTCTTTACCTGTTTTTATGTATGATTATCGGTTTTTTGTAAACTGTTCTTTGTGAAATTTTCAGCCGAAACCGAATTTCGTTTTCTGTTCTAGTTTCGACCCAAACCGAAACTTATTTAAATAAGTTAAAAGTCACTTTGAAACGCCCAAAAGTAGGTGTTTTAAAATACACAAGGAAGTAAAAGGCATAAGTTCAATAATTACTCGTAAATTTGTTTATTTTTAGAGGTTTTTGATTCGTTGTTATGGTATACATATAACTTATATGTAACATTTCTTCAATGTACGCTATAGGAAATTTAACTTATTAACTATAAAGGAATTACAAAAATATAAATATGGAAGATCTTAGAACTACTTACTGACTTTAGTCAGCAAATCACAAAATCAGTCTAATTTATATTTTTTATGTTAGATAATGGCAAAACAAAAACTATTTTTTTTGATGAACAATTCGAAAAATTTCTCACCCGAGTACAACCGCACGTAATCCGACACATTCCGACCGCAGCTTTCGGCTGAGCCGAACTTTCGGTCAATATTCGACCGAAATCGAAACTCGTTTTACTACCGAAACTGGTTGAAACCGAAACTTTGGTCCGTCACTATTTTGTAGACAAATAAATAAATACCAATTAAAAATATGGGTTTGTATTTTTCCACAGTGGCTTCGTATTTCTACTTTAGCCGAATGTGGATAAAATTGCAACTTGACTAACAATAATTTACACTCCAAACATATCTTTTAACAGCTACTCGTATTTATTATATCTACATGTACATAATATCTATTTTCGATGTTTTTATAAGTCTAAATAATTGATATCACTTCCTTGGTGTTTTTATTCTGATTTTCCATTACTGTAATTGCTAGTCCTTCACTGTTGTAACAATGCAGGCATTGTTTTTCCTATAAAAATATTTAGTTTTTTAAACACGGATGCCTGTGGGCGTGTGGGCGCGCGGGACCGTAACTAGTAACTACCTTCTAATGCCATTATTTTTTATTACATTCTGCGAAAATTGTCTCTCATGCTTACTATGTATCTATTTTGCTTCCGTTGATTGCTTATACTTAAATTTTATACAATTTATTTATTAGTAATAAAATATACGAGACTATTTTAGGCTTAGAGTATATACATCTGTAGAGGGATAACAAAACATTTTACCAATCCAATGCATGTTGCCAGTTATAGCGGACTTATTTTTTACAATATGTTTTAAATGAGAGAAAGGTAGAAGGAAAAAAATCTGTGGGTCCGGTCCTCATTTTTTGTTTTGTAGTCGATTTTAGAATTTTACGAAGCTCATTGTTTACGTACGCGGCCAGTATTGTTTTGAACTGTCAAACGCTCTGTCGGTATTTTGATGATTGTTTAACGTATTTAGTGCTAATTATCGAAACATCAAAATATTCAAAAATAAGACTCTTTGCAGACGATGCCTTAATATATATATCGGGAGAAAATTATAAAACAATTATGGACAGACTAAATCATGATCTTAATAGTGTATCACTGTGGCTAAAAATTAATAAATTAAAATTAAATGTTAACAAAACTAAATATATGAATATAGGAAACAAAAGAATAGAAATTACACCATCAATTGTAATAGAAAATGAAAAACTTAATGAAGTCACTGAAATTAAATATTTAGGTGTAATGTTGGATTCAAAACTTACATTTCACCAAAACGCTAAGATGGTAATAAATAAGATTGCAAAAAAAAAAATCAATTTTGGGAAGGATCAGAAGATTTATTGATAAGGACTCCTGCAAAACATTTACAAAGCAATTATTGAACCACACGTTAACTACTGTAGTAGCATTTTATTTTTATCAAACAAAGAAAACATAGATAAACTAACTGTATTACAAAATAAAGCCTTTAGAATCATTTTGAAAAAAAACAGATATACGAGGGTAAAGTCGATGGTAAATGAAATGAAATTATTAACATATAAACAAAGAATATTTTACAATACAATGATATTTGTTCATAAAATTATAAACTCTAATAAAAAAACAGAATTTTGGAAAAAAATTGATCAGAACCAGCATGAACACGACCACAATACTAGAGAAAAGAACAAAATTAGACTTCCATTTAGGAAAAAGGCAAAGTCACAAAATTCAATTTTATTTAAAGCAATTAAAAAGTATTACGAAATGGAAAAAAATATTTATGAAGAAAAAAACATATCAAAATTTAAAATAATGGTCAAGACATATGTGATAAACAATTTATAAATTAAATATATTTGCAATGTTATTATTAGAACACACATAACAATATGTATGATATGTGTGCCCTACTTTAAGATTTAAATAAAAAATAAAAATAAAAACATCAAAATTCATTATGCCGACTTGTGCCATGAAAGGAAAGGATTTTTGTCTCCCTTTCTCTCATTTAAAACACATTGTAAAAAATGAGTCCGCTATAACCGGCAACATGCGATTGGTAAAATGTTTTGTTATCCCTCTACAGATTTTAGGTCATTTTCCCAGAGTTTTTGGTAAAAAAACTCATTTAGGAATGACATTTTTTTTTGCGTAAAATAGGTACATGCATTTAATTTTAGATTTTATGTATTTGTAATTTATTTCTTATATATACGCCCCAAGCCAATTACAACAGTTATATGAAGAAACACGTGTACAAGAAACTAAACAATAAAAACCAAAACTATGTAGCAAAGACAAGCGAGAGAAATAAAATAATAAAAAATTTAAAAATAAAAATGGTATACAATATATTCATAACCACGATCAACATATAAGACTTCAAGCTAACCCATGCCAAACATCTTCATCCCACATTGTGTTAATGGCGAAGAGAGTTCCAATTATGTGTATTTTCTGTGCTTTGTGACTTATTGTTTTATGTAGGGTTTTCATTTTATTTGTAAGTACACGCATATACTTTATTATGTCTTGGATTTGATAAATTTTAATCAGAGATAACATCTTTAAAAAACCCCTTAAACATTGTGGTAATGCATAATTAATGTAGTTTTCTGAAATACGGTTATTAATTTTAATAAAAAGCTGAATGTTAAATTATGGAAAAATGCAAGACCCATACTTACTGGTGTACGAGTACATGTCTAGAAATATGAATAAATTACATTTCAAATTTTTTTTTTATTTTGTGATGCGACATTTTTTTATTTTTCTACATTTGTATAAACATTAATTTTAAATGAAACGTTTACCGGTTTCGAGGTTAAGACGAAGCAATTAACTCGAAACCATTTGACTAACTCAACATTAATTAAGTTGTCTAGACAAATTTATCAACAAATAAGTATGGAAATATAATTATGATAAGGGTTAAGACATGATGCTATATGTATATGTGTATTTGAAAATTTAAAAAAAATCTGTAATGTTTTGTATATATGTCCATGATAACTCCAAAAATGACTTTTTACAGAAGTATGTTTTATCATGCTTGTAAAAAATACAAAAAATATATATAAGTATATTCATTTTTTTATTAAATTATAACTGTGACTTGAAGTAGTGCTGGAGTTATCATTTATAGGTAAAATTCAAATATTTAAAAAAAAATCGTTCAGAAAAGTGTCCATAGCAAAAAAATACAATTTAGAAGTTATCATGTCACTCGTATTTACTAAACACCCCAGAATGAGGAACTTTAGCCCTTCGGGAAATTCAATGCAATAAATGTTTACTTACGCGCGGTAAAAATTGGAGCATCAAATTGTACCGCAAAATTTCCTGAAAATGTACGAAAAAAATAATAAAAAATATTTTGACAAAAACGAACTACTTTGAACGACGTCACTGGTTCATACAAATCAACCAATGATATGAGAGTTACGGAATATTTCCGGTTTGCTTGCATTCAACGGACCAATTGACGGAACTGATCGAGAATAAGCGGAAGAGAACCTCTGACGTCACTCGCGGAATTATTTCAGAAATACAAAACTTAAAAAAATCATAGCGCCTTTAATACGGTATATAAAAATAAAAATAATTTTGGCAATATTTAACAGTCTATTAACAAATAAAAATATATAATAAAAAAACATTGAACTTCCTCATTCTTTAATTTAGGTACTTACGCATATTAATGAAATTACACAACTTGTACAAGGACTCTTAAAATAGTTTATTATAAAGATGGCGTTAATGTTTGTTACATTTACATGTTAATGTAATTAAAATGACGGTTGTATCATTTAGTTTATTTTACATTTCGGATAGATGCTTACCTAAATACCTACAAATTACGTTTCTGATCTTAACAAATAGTAATAGTCATTCCTCGCCAAAATCTGTAGGTACGCAGTGTTTTTTGTCGTAATTTTTCACGACTAAAGCCATATGTAATCTTTTTTGGATAGTTACTGTAGCATAATTGCGTAATTATCCTTTGCCATTACTTCATGCAACAGTAGATAATGACCAAGTTCGTATTTAATAGATTCTTCGTAATATGTTTTATAGTATTATATTTTTGACAGGTTCCACAACCTTTAATAAAATATAATCGCATTAAAAAAATAATTAAACAAGCACTCAGTACTTATGTGCTTTCTATGATTCAATGCTTCGCCGATTTTAGTGATCATTTTACTGTAAATGCATACTTACGTAGGTGTAAGAAGGAAAGGTTTTGATTTGTACTTGATTTTATTTATTTATACTTTTACATTGTTTGTATTCTTTTTTTATACATAATAATGTTCTCTCACTGGAGTGTCCCGTGCCGAGGGAAACATTTTACAAAATGTGAAACATGCCTTTAAATTAGTTGTTTAACAACGTTAACATAATAATTTAAAAAAAACTTAATTAATCTAATTAACCTAATAATCATTAACATAATAAACAATATAAACTAAAAAAAAACATAACCAATTTATATTGACCAAATTTCATAAACAGTACACACATTTTACCTATTTGGCTTGATCCACTCATCGATCCGTGCGCAACCCACCTCCACTATCCATTTCTTAATAGCAATTTTATATTGTGAGTACTTACTAATTGTCCTTGTAGATAATGGAAGTAGATTGTATTTATTTATTTATTTATTTAACTTTTTGTACATAATGTTATTTGTACATTGGCGGGCTTATTGCCAAATGGCAATTTCTTCCAACCAACCAATAAAATAAAAGTTTTATTTTTATAATTCAAGTTACAGAACATATTCAATAGAAAAAAAAAGATTAAAAAGTGAAAAATATATAAAAATAGAAATAAACGTATTTGTTTATAAATTACCTTAAATCAAAACAGATTGTACACTTTAACCGTGTAGTAAGCCAATCCTCTTTGACCGAAGGTTGTATTAATTTTTGTTTTTTTTTTGCATCATCAGGGTGGAGTATCTTGTATCTCTTGTATTTGTGGAAGGAGTTATGGAAGGTAGAGAATAATGTTTGTGTGCCTATAGTAACAGAGCTTTTATATAAAATTGTTTTATAGATTTTACATTAAAATTTTCGAATATACCGAGGGAGCTAATTCTGATTGGGACTCTTAAGATAATTTTTATTAAAGCTTTTTGTGCAATTATTATTTGTTTGATCTGTGTGTCATTTGCACATCCCTATCCAATTATTCCATATTCCAAAACTGATTGACTTGTTGCAAAATATACTTTTACGAGTTCTTTTAGGCTAATTATATTTCTTATTATTAAAATTATTGCATTATTGTTTACTGATTTAATCCTTAAGCTAGATTCACATAGGGATAATACAGTAAATAGGACAATATTGTCTTGTAGTTCATTCGTGAACGTAGCGAAAATGAATATGCGACGAGGTTTGTTGTTTGTTACGAGGGAGTTCGCGAAAAATGTTATTTCTTTTATACCAAGATGTCCTGGAATTGCTGGAAGACAAACTAAACATCTGCCTATCTATCTCCGGGACAATGTCTCTGCCAATTGTCCTGTTCTCCAAGTTGCTGTTAACACGTGGACAATAGGTCGGATACTGGGTCAGAACAATATCGCATTGTATTCGTGTATACGCTACTTAAAAAAAAAATAGATATATAAAATTAAATAGGTTTTTTTTTTCTATTACAATCTATTTTTATGTATTAAGTCAATGTTATAATTACAAAAAAGAGACTAGTTCTTGTGCTTGGAGAGTGACTCGCACTGTTATAGTTATTTAGTGATTTGAAGTTATGTAATTTCGAATATACATGTTATTATTATTTAATTTTTACATCTGAGCATGTTTTTCATTCATTATTTTAATTCTTAACTTTTAATTACTTTTACAATTTTTTTTTTTTTTTTTTTTCTTTAATTTTAATTTTTAAACAACTTCTATTTATGCTTTTTTTCCTTCTCTTTTTTGTACTTTAATTAATAACCTTACATATAATTACTTTATAATATGGAAACTTCGCTGGTCCATTAGATTTAAGTCTAACTGTGTAAAATATAAAACTTTGTAACTGTACTGTATGTTTCCTAAATAAAAGAAAATAAAAAATAAACAAATAAATAAATAAAATAAATACATGCCAAAAAAATAATACACGAAATAAAAAGAAAAATAGAAAATAATAATACAGTTATACTAATTAAAATAGAATGCTATTTTTACTCGGCACTTTACTGTTTTCTTTATATTAAGCAAAATGTAATATTCAGAGTTCAGAGTAATATGCGCATGTTTTTTTTATTAAGAATAAATTCTTCACACTCAGGCTTAGGTTGTCTACATTGTTTTCCGAACTTAAAATACTTTGTAGTTTCTAATGACCTGGAATATCTAAAATCCGGTTATAAGTACTCATAGTACTTTTTGTATCGTTTTTTAAATTGCCAAATTACTCTAAAAACAATAATTGCTTGTGGTGAATGGAACGAACAGTGACTATTATCTATGAATAATTTAGACGCATATTTATTTTTATATTCTCAATACTTACAGTGTTTATCAGATATAACAATAATTAAAAATGTGAAATATATTTTTTATACCGTGGCTGCCAAAGATTACACTATTCTAAAGCAGTAAAAAACATATTATCATGCATACTAAATTCATCATTCCATGTCCGCTCCCTAGTTGGAGCAAATGGTGTCCACAAAGAGCCTCCATGCATCTCTATCGGCTGCCAGCTTCTGTGCGTCCTCCCAAGTCAGGTTCACGTCCCGCAGTTCTGACATAAACTGCCGACAAACAGTCAGCAGCGGACGTCCAGGCCCCCGATTCCAATGGGAAATTAACAATTAACATCTTCGACTGTCTATAAAGAAAAATCTATATTTGTGTACGAAAATGAGTATATTTGCATGAACGTTTAAAGTATCTTCATCGGTAGTCTATAATTAAACGTGTTTATAAAAAAAAATGTATACATATTCTGCTTTTCATACAGAAAACTTAATTTTACTTTGTAGATAAAATTGAAGATAAATGTTAACTTCCCATTGTAATCGGGGCCCTGGAGTCCCAGGACGTCGAGAACCTGATGCCTCGTAAAGTAGGCAAGCGTGGTTAAGGCTCTAAAGAGGCGTCCGCAGTACATAGCCAAGCCTACCGTATTGCCTCCGCTCGATGACAGTTGTCACTGGAGTTTTCTGCGTTCGTTCTCTTAGTACTTCATTCCTTACAAAGTCAAATCACCACACACCCAAGTTTCTTCTGAGATCCCTATTTTCAAAACTCAGTATTTGACTAAATTATAATAAATATATTTTAGTAATAATAATACTAATACAATATTTTATTTTATCTCATGACATTTCTCATAATCAGTAACTACTTATTACATTTGTAGATTTCTTACATTGTTATAAAAAATATTACATTTAGAAATCTCATGTTTATTTATTTATTTATTATGGATAACTTATACAGCGCCATTTTCGTAATAAAATACCTCAAGGGCGCTTTACATGGTGATTCTATCGTTAAATTAATTTAATTGAAGCTTTTAAATTTGTAATTGAATTAAAATAATTTATTTTGTTGTCACGTGCTACGGATTTATTCAAATGATTTAGAGAACAAGTGGGTTTTAAGTTTTTTCCGAAACATCACTTCACTTTCACAGCCTCACACCTCTGCTGGGAGAGCATTCCATGCCATAGGGCCTGCGACCGCAAATGCACGTTCACTAAATTTAGTGCGCTGTTTGCCTAGAGGTATAATAACTTTTCCTCTCGCCGTAGACGTAGCTGATCTAAGCGTGAGACGCCTGTCAGCTAGTTCATCTGGAATGCATAGTTCCCTTAGATATTCCGGAGCCGAGTTGTGCAGTGACTTATACATAAGCCAACAGAGTTCGTATTCGACCCTCTGTGGAAAACGTAGCCAGTGTAGTTCCCGAAGTAGTGGAGTGTATGTTTGTATGTAGAAATGAATTATTTTACTTAAAAAGTAGGCACTTAAGCAGCTTAAGCTATTTAAATATTAGTATGTATTTACTTATTCTGTTAAATTATTTAAATTCAATTATGTAATTTTCATCTAATTTGATGTATTACGCGGATATGCAATATAATTTCTTTTGAATTTATCTGACCCATTGCATCGTTATAGATAAACGGCTTCCTTTCATTGGAAAACCTTGTCACCTACGATAGTATTCAATGCAATGTCTACATCTCTTCAGTGATCGACAAATTATGGTGTCAAAACCCTTTTATGCACGTGGCATCTAATAAATTTATCCTTTACTTTTCTTATAAGCAATATCTTTGTTATAGTTTATTCGAAAGTTATACGAACCTAGAAAGCTTTGAAGATTTTGTGCAACACTTATTTTCACGTGTTATCCAAACAGTGATTAGTTTGTCATGAAGTATCTAGTACCTATATAACATTAATGATAGGTAGGAGAGGCTCCGATAGAAATAAATGAAGGACTTAATGGTTGAGAAACCTTAGACAATGGTTAAAATAATTGACGAAGTCAGTCTTTTATAATATGTATACATAGGCAAAAGTAAAAAAATCTTTTCTTTTAGATGTGATTTCAAGGTTAACGTTGCTATTTTCGAGTAAAATTTGAATGGACCTCTACTCGATAAAAACTCAAACTTTATATGGATGCCTAGTGCGGCCCGAAATATTGCCCATAATCAACTGTCATTACCAACAGTAAACACACTTAAATTCACAAATTCATCTCCTAAATTGAGAAAAAATAGTATCTGAATTAAATATGTTGATATAAGGAAAGTTTTTAAGCAACATAATACACATGACGGGACAATAAATGCGAAAAATCAATGTAAATCATGGGAAAATATTCAAAATCAATTACCTGTGAAAACTGACTCCTTTAACACCTTTGACGCTCCTACTGCTGCAACCAAACATACTGCAATTCACCATAGTCGATTTTTATTTATTATAACGTAAATATCCAAGTTATTTACAAACAAAGCCAAGCACAGCGACAATAGCATCCGATAAACCGTTATTTGTATGTTGTTAAACAATACAAAATGGCCGCCAATTTGTTGCTAACCAACATCACTTGCGTTCTATGAAACATAGTGATAGGGCTTCTCTATAGGTTGACGCATTATTGCTCTGAGAACTTAACGCTAACTTACGATGTTTGTAATTGCAAAACTTGATTATTTTTCTTGGTGTCATTTTGAAACATCTATTATGTATTTTTTTGATAATTTGATTAAAAATTTAATCTACAATCATCACAGCACACACAATGAACGATAACTAGTAACAACGTTGTGGTTTTATGATGTTTGCCGGTAATTGTTAAAAATACCATTCAATAAAATTTATGCTCGGCGTCTAGTATTTATTACTAATCGCTACATACCATCTTAACCACAGTCGCGTCGCGTCGACGGATTTCCAGCGTGCGCCAGACGTAAAGTCGTCGTTTGCCATGTGCAGTAAGGTCATACCAAAAGTCAACCACGACACGTCATCGTCATGTCAACTACACATAAATACGCAGCAACAAAAAAATAGAAAAATCGCAATCACCAATGCCTATTGTGTGCGCCCAGCCTAAGTTATACGTGGTAGGTCATCATCATCTTAATTTCCTTTTCCGCACCCATTGGTGCATATGGCACTGAATTGGTGCGCTTCATAGGTACTAGGTTATTTTGTATTTCAAATTTATTTTTTATTTATTTACTTAAGTTAGTTAATATTACATTGTATATTAACTAATATATTTACAATTATAACAAATACTTATTAAATATTTCTTACATAACTACATTATTACAATAAACATAACATTTTTTTTTAAATCCGTAAGTTTTCTTTCATTCTTCATACTTTCAGGCATCTCATCATACAGTTTTAACCCTTTATACATTAAGCTATTTTGTGATTTTGTTTTTTTCTTAAGTGGTTGTCTTATCCTATTTCTATTTCTTGTCCTATATTTATGTACATTTCTATTTAATATAATTTCACTTATAAAATACTTTGGCATGAGATTATTAAACACTTTATATATAAATACAAATACATTATACAATAGTCTTTTCTTTATTCCTATCCAGTTCATTGTTTTCTCATTTTTTCAACACTATTATATTTGCCTTTTTTCAGTATAATTCTCATTGCTCTATTTTGTAGTATTTCAAACTTGTTTATGTCTCCCTCGTTAGCTAAATATAATATAGTAGAGCAATAGTCCCAATGAGGGGCAATTATTGTTTTGTGTATAAGTTCTGCACTCTTTTTATTTATTTTTTTTCGAATTCTTCCTAGGAAGAAAATCTTTTTTGAAATTTTCTTATGTATATATTCAAAGTGTGATGTTAAATTTAATCTGGAGTCAAGAATAATTCCTAAGTATTTCATTTCATCAACCCTTTCAATAATTTTACCATCAATATTTACATTCATTGTTATGCCATGTGCTTTATTACCTATTTCCATATATTTTGTTTTACTAACATTTAATTTCAATTTATTTATCTTTAGCCATGACGATATGTTCTGTAGATCTTCATTCAATTTATTAATTGAGTCTTCATAGTTTTCTCCCGCTATATATATAAGGGTATCATCTGCGAATAGTCGTACTTTGCAGTGCTTTATTATCTGTGTGATGTCGTTTATATATATAATGAACAATATTGGTCCTAGCACTGATCCTTGGGGGACACCTAGTTCATTTTCAATCGGTTCCGATTCTGAGTTATCTATTTTTGTTATTTGGTTCCTTTCACTTAGATATTCTTGAAACAGTTTGATAGCACTATTAGATAGTCTAAGTATTCTTAGTTTTTGTATTAGTTTTTTTCTATCTATCGTTTCAAATGCCCTCTGAAAATCTAGAAATACAGCTAATATAAACTTATTTTTATCTATATTATTTTTCCATGTATCTATCACAATTTGACCCTATAAGGCTATTTCCCCCTTTTTACATTCGATGAATTCTCTCTGACCGGCTATTATTTATCTTGTTTTTGTCAAAAAATTAAAACATTGTTTATTGCTATATACAGGGTGTTCTTTAAATCCCGTCACATCCGAAACCACGATGATCAGTATGGGCAAGAAGACATATTGGTACATTAAAATTAATTTTTAGAACAAATTAAATTTTAAAATAAAATTTATTAAAAAAAACAAATGGTTGCTCACTTCAGACTCCCCCCCTCTCCCCTCCCGTTTCTCCCCTGCAGAAGTAAGCATCCATTTGTTTTTTTTTTTATATATAATTTTTTTTTAAATATTCGTTCTAAAAAATAATTTTAATGTGCCAATATGTCTTCTTGCTCATACTGACATCGTGGTTTCGGATGTGACAGGGTTTAAAGAACATTCTGTATATAAAAAGTTTGATATTGAAATATCTCAGGATCGATTAAATAGTAGTTATTTTCCTTTTTTTCATTACGTAGGCTGACATGTTTTTTTTTCAAGCAAAGATAATGTTACTGTTGCATAAAACCGATTTTCTTTTTTAAAGTATGTAAATCGTAAAAACAAATTTATACACGTTCTCAGAATGTAACGATGTGCTAACCAATTTAAATAAACGTTCCTCCTGTTAAAATGAAGATGAACATCTGCTGGAGCTTGATTATGCCTAACTGCATTAAAAAGTATTCCATTAACTCTGTTAATGAATAAAAAAACTGTAAAATTGGAAGTGAATCTCATTAAAATCAATCTCATTAAAACTTCTGAAATCTTTGCAATATGTATTTATTGACTAAAATAGTATTATCGAAATTTCTTATATACTCTTAAACTCGTACATATGTCACTGAATAATTTGCAGCAATGTACAATTAAATTAACTTAGGAACTTCAAAAATTTGAACATTAGATTGTACGCCAAAGTTTCTCGAAATTGTACGAAAAAATAATAAACATGTTTCAATAAAAGCAAACTACTTTAAACGACCTCACTAGCTCATATGAATCAACCAATAATAAGAGAGCCGCGAAAGATTTATATTATTATAGTAGCCTTTATTCAATAAAATACACATGTTATTACAATATTCATACATTATACGAATAAAAATATTAAGTATTAAAACATTTGTCCCGATATATTATTAAATAATAAGTAGTTTGTCATCAGACATGACTTTTTCTTTTTATTGAGATTCAAATAAAAGAGTACTGACACAATATTGTACGCATATATAAAATGACATATATTTATTTTGTTTTTGATGCTATGAAAAAAATTAAAAAATGAAAATAAGAAAGAAAGAATGTCAATGTGCACATTTAATTTAAATGAAGAGTCTTTTCGCTACCTGTTATATCATGTACAGGTTCCACATTGAACTTAAAAGAAATAGTCCTTTTGCTGCAGGTTTTTTTGGTCTTCCCAAAAAAAGTGGTCATGGACAGTGGCGGTTTTGCATTTAACCCCCTCAAATAATATTTATCTGTAATTTGAAAGCATGAATTGCTTCGATGTAACGAACTCAACTAATGGGGAAGGTTCTAAACCCGAAAGTCAGTCAGCCACCGTTTTTTATCATTATTGTCAAATAAAATGAATAGGAAATTTAATTTATAGGGGAGAGCAGGTAGGATTCGTACACTTTTTACTCTAAGCCTTAAAGAAGAAAAACGTATAGCTGTTTCAGAATAATTTCAATGATCCTTTATTAGGTACCTATATACCAGGCTTAAATAATAGTGCCGTTTAGTGGTGATACAAAACAAGAAGGATAAACTATGGTGGTTTTTCGGAAACATGAAAAACGTACGAATGCACATAGACGCGGGGTAGCTTCGTACATAGTGTGAAACATGTTGACACAGCGATAAAAAATGCCGTTTGTACAAAATAAAAACTTTTATTGAGATAAAAATTAACACTGAATCTACATTTAATGCAGTTATAATTAACAGTACAATTACAACTTACAAAAGTTTAACATTAAAAAAATGGAATCAATCAACATCATAATAAACCATAAGAGTAGCAGGCCGTTATCTTTTTTAATGAATCTATTATTGCACATTGTGCACAGACAGATCCTTCCCGAAGATAAAAAATGTTAGTTGTTTTTGTCGTGAAAGCAAATTTCGATTAGATGGAAAGCATACAGACCACGTTTGATATGTAAACTTTTCCTTTATCTTTGGCATTCAGAAAAACAAATTTCTTCATCGGAAACTTCATTGCATCTTCATCTACCTCTCCCGTTCTAGTCCCCCATTTTACGTATATTCGCGGCATGGTTTTGTAATAAAATATTCTTGGTGAATAAACTTTTTAAACTCGCGCGGGGTACATTCATACAGTACGAATCTACCCCACTCATAACCGTACGAAGCTACCCACCCCAACCAAAACAATCAACAAATTATTTCAAAATAACAATAACCACTAAAGTCTCAAAATAAATGTTTACATAACAAGCTAAGGCATAAATTCATAAACCGTAGTAAATTACTTTTACAGTTTGGGCAAAACTTATTAGTGCTGAACACGTTCAAAGGTGAATAAAAAATTACTTACGAGGAGCGATAACATTTATCGACTTGTCACAACGAAGCTAGAGGCCGCTAGCTAGTTGGCCTATGCGTATGAGTGGGAGTCACGCACACAAATAAGACAACGTCAACGCGTCGGATAGTGTAAATGAGGGTACTACTTGCAAACCCGGCAAAATCCATCATTCTTTATTTTGAGCAAATCACAAAAAACTGATACAATACTTAACTTCAACTTTTTTTAAACTTATTTTTTTTAATTATAATCAATAAATATTTTATACGTAAGCAGTGATAACATAGGCATGATTATGTCAAGAAACAGTAGTGAAATAATAAATTTAATTTTATACATTACCAACTTCGCAATACTCAAGTAGAGGTTGCCATGTTTGCAACAAAGCCGATCATTTAAAAGTCAAGTCTTACAAATTAAGCCGTATTTTTAACTGACAATGTTGAATTATTATAAAAATTTATATTCTGAATAAGTTTCAATTAATATTTCACTTTTTGAAAATTTTGGATTTTGCCGGGTTTGCACGAAGTACCCTCAAATATGACCACTGTACGAATGCTTCCTCTGTACGAATCCTACCTGCTCTCCCCTACCTAACATTAAAACCTGGGCCTCGATTATGATGGGAAGATAAAGATGTCATATCTTCACCTTGACGGTATAGTTGAAGATAAATTCCCTCTAGCGATTATACATATATACTATCGACCCCCACCTTCAAGTTTTGGGTAGGTATATCTATATGAATCAAGGGGAAGCGTACGTCACGGTACACATTTCTACGCTCTAAAATGACATAGCTTCAGTATGACGTCATAGTTGAAGATAAAAGTCTCCCGACCGACTACCAAGGTATAGTACCGATACCCCCACCATCAAGTTTTGATTTAAGTACATAATTTTATACCGACGGGTACAGAAGTTAAGTATACAGTCTCGATATATACAGATGAAGATAGCGATCATAATCAAGGCACTGGAAACACTCAATGAACGGTCATAGAAAGTTATGTTTACATAAATGCCAGACAAATTCAACAGATTTTGGAATGCTTTTGGAAAAGAAAAATACTGTCTATAGGGACAAGTTTTGTTAGATGATATCACGCAGAATCAAAACGTTCTTGGTCTTTCTATTTATTTTAGGCAGTATATTGAATTGGCGGTAAAACATATTCCACATATTTACATGCAAATGTTCATGTAACACTGTACTATCCCCGAGATATCACGCTTTAAGGGTTTATAATAAATGTTCATTTCACAAGCTATTCCATTGCTGTAAATATGACGTATTTGCTGTTATTTTTACACGCCTATGCTAAGTTTTCGATCAGAAATGTAAGTGCCGGTGCAAGGTGTAAGAAAAAGCGTTGGTTGATGATAAATAATTATTTTGCTTTTACGAATTTATTCAATCTTGGTTTAACCACGAACTGCAAATCGAGTGATGCAATATCCGGGCATTGTAATCTGTCAGTTGAAACTGACGAGTCATTGGACGAGCGTGTAAACTGGTTGGGTAAATTGACTTAACATGTTTGCCGCACTCCCGGTGTAATATTTGACTTCATCGCCAATCTACTCAGTCTGCATTGTATACTTACATAATACATTTCAATGTGTATTTAGTGTCAAAATCAAGCTGATTCATTATTCCCTGCATTTTACGTCAGTAGCTCAATCACAAATAAGAATCGACGTGCTTAAAAATATGCTAAGCGTTTGAGCGATCACAATGAACAGTAATGAACATGTTATCACAGTCATAAGTCAACGCGTGTATAATCTCTAAGTCAACGCTCGTGTCGGTTTGTTTTTTGTTTTCCTCGTAAATAAATACAGTTCACTGGCGAAAAATCGGCGTTTACTATAAAAAATAATACAATATATTGCATTTCCAAAATAGTAAGAAGTATCTAATACAAAAAAATGAAAATTAAATTACAATCACTATGGCGACTGCTTTTCTTGACTAAATGTAATAAATTGCATGATAAATAATAAATCAATAAATAAAAATAGCAGTTTTGGAATATTTTCCAAATTTACACCGGTGAAATTCAAATATGTTATTATGCAGCAGGTTTATACGTCGCGAAACATAAATATTTTGACATTTAATATTAGGTGTTCACGGATGTTGCATTGTGATCGGGAATACGATAAACAACCATGGTAAGAAATTGTTATCACGTCGCTTATTAGCACGTCGATAGTTATTTGTGATTGAGCTACAGGCACCTTATAATATATACCACAGAATACAGGTTAATAGCTCAGAGTAATAGGGCGCCACAGCTGTAGAGACGGCATTTCACTCTATTGCATAGAACAAAAGGGTTGCAAATTTTTGGTTTGGTTTTTGGTTAACAAACGTGTAATGGACGGTTTCGATTTGCGCTTGCGATTCTCGACTTGCGCCGCGATTATGAACGCTATCTTCGTCGGTACATATCGAGACGGTATGAACTAACGTCAATATTTATGTAGGAAAATGTGTATATTTGTATGAAAAATAATGTGTCTTTGTCGGTAACTGTAATTGAACACGTTTAGAAAAAAAAAATCACATATTATATTTTTCATACAGAAAACTTAATTTTATTTTGTAGATAAAATTTAAGATAAGTTTTAACTTCCCTTTAGAATACAGACACAGGGCTGCTATTCTGAATCTTCTCTACCCCCTAAAGTTATTAATTTAGGGATTTTCATTTTTGGGACGACACTTTGCTCCATATAATGGCCACATTGATGATTAAACGTCAAATTATGTATAATACTATTTAAAAAACGGAAAAAAAACTAATACGGTTCGGTCGAATTAACCTAATTGAGTGTTTTGGGTTTTGCTTAAGGTCGCAATAATGTTCTCAATTAAAATATTGTTTGATTTCACATTTACCTTTATATTTTTATATGTGGCCACACATCAGTGTGGCCATATATGAATCAAAATGTAAACGCATACAAAAAAAAATCCCAAATTCATCACTTTCTAGGGGGTAGAGACGATTCAGAATAGCAGCACTGTGTCCGTATTCTAATGGGAAGTTAAAATTTATCTTCAATTTTATCTACAAAGTTATCTTGAGAAAATTCAGAATTTCAGCGCTGAGACGGTCCATTGTTTTGCTGTACACCATAGCTAACTTCGTGATTGATAGTCCTTTAATAATTATTGTTCGCATGGGAGGCTCTATAGCTGTGGCGCCTTATTACTCTGCGGTCTGGCTTAATATATTTATTGATATTTTGTTTACCTAATCTCGATCTTATCACAGCTTTGTCAACATCACAACCTTCTCAATTACGCCTCGAAGTGGGTTCCATGAATTCGTTGTGATTTGTTGTCACTATCGACATTTTTTCTGCGTTTGCCTTCCAATGTAAGTCGTCTCTTTGACTGACCAAACCTACCAATTTTTCAGGTTGAGATATTTTATTTACAGAAACACATTAAGTACGTAATTAGCGTGAAACTGCGAGTATTGTCTTTATGGACATAGAAATGGGTCGGCTCTTCAGAACTACATCTCGTCTTCATAACATCTTACTCAATACCAATTAACATTTTAACACTTATCTGACATCACCATTCTTTGAATCTACAGATCTTTTGATTTAACATTGTTCTGGTATTATTTCAATTTTATTTCTTTTGGGATTATTAAATGAGGCCCTCAATATCAAAGATGGCCAAACGCTAAAAACAGTATCAAAAGTATCAAAAGCGGCCAACTGCATATTTAATACTTAATAAAAATAGCGTTTCTTGTTATGTTACCCTATAGGTTTATTGTTTAAAGTGTTAATGGCAACAAATATTATCAAATAAAACATGTTTTTTGTAAATATTTAAATTAAAAAGTGCTATTACAGATTTTCGAAATTTTCTCGAAAATAGGTATGGGATTGTTTGGCCTTCTTTCATACTGAGGGTATCATTAATATTCCATTTGATTTTGTAGTAACAACTTTTAAGCTTCGATGAACAAATAATAACTTTTTTTTATTATTTGATCTAAAATAATCGCGTTTATTTAGAATTTACATTTACTCCTTTCAATGCCCCTATCATTACAAACCATTCCATATTTATTTTTTATATATTGTGACTGTTTTATAACAAATTTACGTCTTAAATCAGTTGACTCGATAGTATTATGATACTAAACTATGAAATATAAATCTTTTATGCTTTTTAGTTTATTTCAAAGCACTAAACTTGAATTACTGTGTTGGTAGTAGGCACACATCTTATCTATTATAATACCTGGTATCAAGTGACTGCTTCCCTGATCGAAAACTTCCTTCGCCACTCAGCTTGCACAGAGCAACCTTTTCACGGCAATTTGCAGTTATAAAGACCTCGATTCAGACATCTATCAAAAATAAAACCTATCAAGCCTGAGATAAAATCACAGTTCATAAGTCCATTATATTCCCAGAATCAGCCTATTCAAAAGAAGATTCTAGCATCAATTTATTTTAAACCTGGTGCATCCTATCAACTATCGACCCAATCCTACACAAGGATAATGTCCCTTAGCAACACACCGCGGCCGTTTGATTTTGTACACTGCTTTTTTTATTTCCGACCTCAGAAATGACATATTTTATTATGTTTACTCTTTATTTTATACGATTTTCTTTTATCTTATCAACGTCAACTTGTACTCGTATAGTAAGTAAGAGTGAAGTTAGTTTGTTTTATACAAAGATTACAGAGTGATCAATGTGTTTTTATGCAATCATCTCCCAACGCCATAACACCATATTTGTTAAGAAGTATTATTAATTCTGCTTGGAATTCTTCGCTATATAATTTCAAGAAACATAAAAGAAGCTAACGATAATGAAAGGTATCGTTCGAATAGCGTCAAGATTGAGATCAAGCGGTACATTAGGTTTTTTCCTTTTATTCTTTCATCGAGCACATCATGCGTCTACAAGCTACGTACATTTTTTATCGTTCAAAACTTGTAAAAATAATATATCTAAAAAACTCACTTCTTACCACAATAGAAATCAAATTATTCTGAAGTTTGAACAAATTCCATGACTTATTACGTAAATTATACTCAGCTCAGGCGCACCCTCTCTAATATTAATTATTTCACCAATAGGTTTTTTTTCTATTGTTTAACGTTTGTACCTACAATATTTTTAGTATATTCAAATGTTTGTAGACAAATACTGGATTTATGTAAGATCGAGATTGACAGATATGTCAATAGAAATGGAGTTTGAGAAAATATATGTAGACGTCGACGGATTTACAGGATTTGAGACTTCGAGTATCTTAGTTAAATGATCACTTTACATACTGTCACATTCACCAATGACAGACTGTAAATTTATCAATTAAACTAGCCAATGACGGGTCGTAAGCCCTTTAAATGCCTGGACTTCCATATTCCTTTCTCAGAGAAATTCCCAATCTCTGTTGAAATATATTTTAAACATTTTTAGCTTACCATCGATTCCAATCATTGACTTTCCTCCTTTTCTACCACCCCATTATCTATATTATAATAATATTCGGATGAACACCTAATAGTGCTTAGGGAACTTAATCGCAGTTTCAGATCACCTTATACACAAATATTTCATGTCGACCCTTCTACTTACGAATCGAATCCAGTACCTCAAGCGCGGAAGGCGAAAGCGCTAACCGGGACACTACGAGGCGGAAATTTCTCCACTCGATTTTCTTTTTCAGGATTTTTTCAGGATTACCTGCACATAAGTATACATGTATTTATTTATTCCATATATGTATATATAAATTAATTTTCATTTCTTTTATCACTTCTTATACCTTCTTATTTTCTCTTTTTTTAACTTTAAAAACAATTATGTAGTCTTATCTTTAACTCAATATTTATTATTTCTCATATTAATTTAATTAAGCTACACACTTATTTTAAATAAATAAATAAAACAAAAATAAGTAAAACATATGGAAGAAGAAAAAAACCTTTTTTTTAAAAAAACTTATTTGCGGAAAAACGTATCGTACATGTTATTATTATTGATAATCATTCTTCTGAAGACACTACAATACATTCAAATATTGTTTTTATATATCTTACATAGATTTTAAGAAATACGATCCCATACAAGGCCTGTGTTGTGTTTGAAACTATTATTGTCTGTTAAGTGTCTCCCGAGCGCGGCGCGCGGCGGTGACTCGCTTCATCGGCCATCATAATATTACCGAAGTGTAGTTTGAAGTTCACATTTACACATTTTCGTACATACAATTCGATTTTACATTAGACAATCGGAGAAGACTCTGTTAACTTTCCATTGCAATCGGGACCGTGGGCAGATAGAGCTTGTACCTACATATAAATGTATCACTAAAAATACTACTGTAACATTTTAATAGATACTAGCGGACCCGACAGACGTTGTCCTGCCCAAACGTTGGTTTGCTTGCTATTAGCTTAGAAAAAGACTTTTCATTGATAAGTAGGTACCTACATACCTTTTGGTGATTAAATTCCATAACTAAAAATAGTTAGATTCAAATATTTCATTAAAGTAGGTACCTACCTAGGAACTTGTTTATGGTTGAATTCCAAAACATAAAATAATTATTTTTCAAATATGGCATTCTTTTTGCAAACGTCAAACTCCGGTCTTTTCACCTACAGAGGGGTGTACTTATGTAGGAATACGATTTTTAAAAATGTATTGAATTTCATGTTATTGTTATGTGCCGTGTAAGGTGTTGAGGGGCACTTTGTAATGAGTAATTGAATCGCCCTCCAGTAGTCAATAAAAGGCAGCTTCGAAGATGGTATTGTTTTATTTAGTTCACTTTTGAAGAGAACAAGATGTGTCCAACTACACTCGTTGGGTTTACTGTACTTATAATTTAATAATATTCAAGTTTACATTTAATAATAAATTGTCGTAGTCACGACGTACTAAGTTAGGAATCTAATTTCAATGTGTCCTCCTGGAACCAATGTATTGGGTTATAAAGTGTACATTTTCAGTAAATGGAGGGGATTATAATAGGTTAATTTATGAAAGGTTCAGTTTGGAGCATCGCAAGGTGCATCTAAATAGTCAATCCTTAAAAAGACAATATTGTCCCCTGGGACATCCGCCCCTTGCAGGTGAGAGCATTAAGATAGGTAAATTATTAGACGCGTATACACTCTAGATATAAATCGTCAAATGGGTAGAGACTACGACTAATAAATAACCATTGGCTAAAATAAAATGTCAAGCCAAAGATCAAAAATATAATAGTTACGATACCATATAAGTTATTAAGGTGTGGGAGATGGCAATTATCTAACAAGGGTTTGAGCTAGTTTTGAATATAACAAAAGGCAAAAGGTTGGCACTTAACATTATTTTAGTATTACCAAAAATCCAGTAAAAAGTAATAAATGGGTAGAAATTATAAGGAATTTTAGGAAAGAATCTGATTGAGATCCACAAAAAACAAATCCTGTTTGTAAACATTCAAAAACAAACTTTTTTATGCACAAAAAAACAACATCTTTCCATTTTTTTGTAAATGCATTCTCCTCGAATGTAACCCTGGTAGATCGATGAATAAGAAATTTATGCTCCTTACTTATTTTTTACATATTAGATTGAAGATTTTCATATCTACGAACACGAACAGCGCAAATATCTATATTTTTCTGAAAACCGCACTTAAATCGGTTAAGCCGTTTAGGAGGAGTTCAGTGACATCACACGTACATAGGAATTATATATATAAAGATTAGTAGCAAGTACTATTTTATTTATTATTTTAGCGTATACTCGTGATTAATGACTATCTCAAAAAACCGTAACGATAATTAAAAGTATGTAGTAATTCGTGTATTACGACCGTTTTGCGATAAAATAGCAACCATTACGTAATGATTTTTCTTGCGGTTGACAAAAACGAACGTTCAATCCTGGCCGCCAAATTTCAGTATAAATTTAATGAATTTAAACTCCGGATTAAGCTTAAACTGAATTTCGGTCGATTTTAGCGAACGCCAATTTGAATGGGCGGGAAATTAACATTACTGACAATTAGTGCGCTATTTAGAATTACAAATGATACAGATGACATGCTAAGCTCAATTATTATGACACGAGTATGGAAGTGTGGGTATGAGTGACACCTAACAAGTCATCATTTTTTAATTATTTTAAAAGAAAATGAATCATTTAAAAAAAACTTTTTTTAAAAAATTTATTGGAAGATGAACATGTTAATAAAAAAAAATATAAGAACCCGCTAAACCGCGAAACCAGCTTGTCAGTTTTCTTTTCTTTTAGAGAAAATGTTGTAAAAATAAATTATATGCATTTCGAAAACAATGTAAACATTACTAAACACTAAATTATGTGCATATTCATATTTACAAAATTATAAGAAATTGTTTGAAAATAATATAATAATTTACTCTTAAAAGACTGTGGTAAATAATCCCTTTGCGCGCGGTGATGTAACATCGTGTTACCACTAGTAAAAGATGGAATATCCTAAAGTTCAGACATTTGAAAAAAAAAATAACATCGAGACATATTGTTTAATAGCTACTTCCATAATTCCATAATGTATGTTCGTTCCATAATGTATGCGAATAAACATAAACCTGTTGTAGCAAAATAAATTAAAAATCACAAATACGCCTTTCATGTCACGCGCGTGCGTTCCTCATCACTGTCATCAACTGACTGAAGACTGAATCTGTTTAAGACAACACCCACCGTAGAACAGCGTCGCTGTCTTCCTTGTTATGACTTCTATCTTCGTGCTCTCTCTTGCATAACGTATCTGTATAGATCTGTTGCTGAATTAGCGGACATTCATTCTTTGCGTAGCAAAGATAAATATTTTATGTTTTAACATTTAGCATAGTCATACAAATTTTACTTTCCAAATCGGGTGTGAAAATGTCAATTTGAAGATTACAAAAAATACTAATCTTCGTTAAAAAAAATTAGAGAGATATATCAAGTCTTGTATCCTATGTCGGCTACTGTGACATCACAGCCACACAAGAGTCAAACCAGTAAATGTAAAGGAGAAATTAGTATAATTACATATCAGCATTCAGTATTTTTTTTTCTTAAACATAATGTCAATTATTGTTTCTTTTAAGATGTGTTCATATTTTATTGAAATTTTTCGGAATAATATAATTTAGAGTTCATTGCTTATATTTGTAACAAAACCTCGGTACTCAGCACATTTCACTATCCGCACCCAGTGTTGCATAGGGCACTGCATTGGTACTCCAATCGCAGCGTATCTGGTTAATTAGATACTTGAATACAAGACGATCCGTCTTACGTTTAATATCCATTCCAGAGATAATGTAATATTAATGTGAAACTAACCCATTTACATAAATAGTTTTTTTTTTTTTTTTCAGATTTGTATTTTTTAAATAAAAAATAATGACTGGGTGTCTCGTTCTGAGAGAAACTTTTTACATAATTTTGAAACATACCGTAAAAACATATTAAACAAAAATTTACTTTTAACCTTTACGTAACTCTGAAAATTAAAATACTTTTTTTAAACCTATTTGACCTGATTAACTCATCGATCGCATCGTGCGCAACCCGCCTTCGTTATTAATTTCAAATCAATCTTCCCAAAAATCGAACCCGAGATCTCAAGCACGGTAGGCAAATGCGTCAACCATTTAACTACGAAGCGGTATTATCCCCTCTCGATACATTTTTTCAGGATTCAACTTTATTCATTTTAAAAAAATAATTTTGTTTTGATATGATTTTTTTGTCATGTGTCATACAAGTAAGCTAGCGATGAGTCTCCTAGAGGCGCCTGGTGATGTCCACATGCTCCAGTTAGTAGCAAATATAAAATTAAAAGTAAAATCTAATCCTTATCTCCTTATCCTAACCTCTTGGGAACGTAATTATTATTTTGTAACTCGTTCATTTTTTTTTTGCTCATTAGTGTGTTTACAAAAAGTGGCGTATAGTTGTGAAAAACATTAATTCGACTCATACATTACTATTAATCTGTGAATGCGGAACTTCAGCCTTATGGGAAATGGGATACAAAAAATGTTTTCTTGCGCGTGGTAAAAATTAGATCATTAAATTGTATGGAAATATACGAAAAAAATAATAAAAAATATTTTAATAAAAATGCACTACTTTGATTGACGTCACTGGTTTACAAAAAAATACAAAATACACTATTACATAAACACAAAAAACCCACAGCGACATGGCCTGTGTGTATACATTTTATTTTCAATGAGGAAGTTTAGTGTTTTCTTCTTCTTTTTTTATTTGTTAACAGAATATTAAACTAAGCCATTTTTTTATGTTTAAATATCGTATTATCAGCGCTATGATTTTTTAAAGTTTTGTATTTCTGAAATAACTCCGCGTGTGACGTCAGAGGTTGTTCTCTGACAGTTCTTCCGATTGGTTCGTTTACGGTGACCAAACCGGATATCCTTCAAAGCTCTCATATCATTGGATGGTTCATATGAACCAGTGACGTCATTCAAAGTAATGCGTTTTGTAAAAATATTTTTAATTATTTTTTTCGTACATTTTCAAGAAATTTTGCCATAAAATTTAATTCTTCAAACACTGGAAAAATACGATAGATTTATTTTTTTAAATGAACTTATATTAGATCACTATTTTTTTGTCAATAAAAATAAGAAAATTATTATAATAAATTATTTTTTTTCATTTTTATTTTTATGCACAACAGGCCAAGAGACCCTATTACAGTTGTGAATTACATCACAGATCACCCAGGCTTGAAAAAAATCACTTTTTTTTTGTGTTCTCACCGGGAATCGAACCTGGAACCTTCCGTGTGTGAGTCAAGCGTCTTGACCACTATACCACGGAGGCCGCCGTAGGTAAATGTAGGTATATGCTATTCATAAAAAAATAAGCTGTTTAAATCTGCTTTTTTTAAGCATAATTTCAACAAAAGATTAAATCAGAGCCAAAGCAAGCCAAGCATTGAGCCAAATATGTTAGCATTATAATTTTTCGTAAAATGCAGGTTTGCCATTTATGTTATTAAAACAAAATAAATAAATAAAATCGTAAGAAATTCAATTAATTAATATCTTATCATATTGTCCTCATGAATTGAATTGAACAGTTTTGGCGAAATGAAAAGCGAGAATGAAAAGCGAGTGTCTTTGCCCGAGTCATTAGACTAGATCTATTATTTTTTTTTACGAAATAAATTTTGGCCCATCAAAACATATTTTAGACATTGCTGGCAATAGATTTCTCGAAGCTTCAAAAGTTCAGCTTCCTTAAATAATTGTTTAGAGGGAAAAGTTGATTTTTTATGAAGTATAATTTGAACACATTACAACACAGATGAAGAATATTTAAGAGAAGGTAATATAGAAGTCTAGGCATCTACAGGGCTTATGACCTGTCAATGGCTGGTTTAAGTGGCCGTGTGTAAAGCGGCAGTGTGAAAATTGGCCACTTAAACCAGCCATTGACAGGTCATAAGCCCTGTAGATGCCTAGACTTTTATAATACTTTCTCTTAAATATTCTTCATCTCTGTTGTAATGTGTTAATATAAGCAGCTCCCCAGGGAGTTGAATCCAGTCCTTGTCTACAAAAATTTGTACAAACTGAAAATATTGTTGAAGTATAATTTCGATAATTAGATTGTGTCCGGTTTCTAATGGCTTAATATGATTCTTATGGGCTCCTCCCCATCCAATTATTCCATAAGAAAGGGAAGATTGTACAAGGGCATGATAAACCATTTTGCTAGTTAAATGTTTTTAAACATAGGTCAAATATCTCAATTTGTTAACAATTTTTTCAATATGATTGGTCCATTTAAGTTGACAGTATAACGTTACCCCCAAATATTTATATTTTATCAACTTATGAATATTATAGTAAACCTTACGTTGTTTTCCAAATACATTTAAAAAAATCGGTATTGGGCTATTGACCCTACGCAATGCTATTTTTGAGTATGATATGTACGGAGTATGGATTTTACACATTCGTGGAAAACCCGTATAAAACAAGTTTGGTTAGTTCATAGTTCACAACATTGCCTAACCTAATCATTGTTCCACCCCAAGTGCGTGTGGAGCGGCGATAAGGAATCATTTTCGGAATAATTTGTCTCATTTTTAACCCCTTTATACATTTTTAATATCAAATCTCATTCCTTTTTTGTTTATTTATATGGTAATAAAAGAAGAAGTTCCTGAGCAGCTAAAAATAGCATTAGGAGTACCACAAGGATCTGTTCTCGGACCAGTTCTATTTATTATATACATCAATGATATTGTAGAGACATTAAAATATTCTAAAATAAGACCCTTTGCAGACGATGCGTTAATAATATCGGGAGAAAATTATAAAACAATAATGGACAAATTGAATCATGATCTAAATAATGTATCTCTATGGCTAAAAATTAATAAATTGAATTTAAATATAAACAGAACAAAATGTATGAATATAGGAAACAAAAGAATAGTAGATAATGAAAAACTGAATGAAGTTTGTGAAATTAAATATTTATGTGTAATGATGGATTCCAAACTTACATTTCATCAAAATACTAATATGGTAAAGAAAAAGATTGCAAAAAAAAATTTTTTGGGAAGAATTAGAAGATTTTTTGATAAGGATTGATGCAAAATTATTTATAACACTATTATCAAACCACACATTAACTACTGTAGCAGCATATTATTTTTATCAATCCAAGAAAATTTAAATAAACTAACCATATTACAAAACAATGCTTTAAGAAACATTTTGAAAAAAAAAACAGATACATAAGTGTAAATTTGGTGTTAAATGAATTAAAAGTACTACCATATAAGCAAAGGATATTTTACAACACGATGATGTTTGTTTATAATATTATTAATAAATAAAAGAAACACAGAATTTTGGGAAAAAAAATATCAAAGCCAACATAAACATAATCACAATACAAGAGAAAAAGAGAAAATCAGACTCCCATTTAGAAAAAATGCCAAGTTACAAAATTACATTTTATATAATGCTGTTAAAAAATATTATGAAATGGGGAAAAACATTTATGAAGAAAAAAAAACGATATTCAAGCAGAAGGTTAAGAAATATGTGTTAAATAACTTGTCAATTAAATATATGTACATTGTTATTATTAGAGCACACATAAGAATATTTATGTTTATGAGTGCCCTATTTCAAGATTTAAAAATAAATAAAAAGGTACCTAAATAGTACCTCATCATCATCAAACCCTACTCCGCGCCTAATGGCACGAGGGCAATGTATTTATAAAGTACACGCAAAAATTGGCTACCAATTGAAAAAATGAATTTATGACAGTATTATTGATTTGATTTTCTCATTACTTGCCTCACTACATTCATATTACCTAAAAAAAATTACCATTTTATCAACCAGTGTCACCGTGTTATATGCGGATACTTTTTTTTCACAGCACTTGAATGAGACCAATCAATGCCTTCTGTTTAATTGTAACCAACTTGTCTTAATATTGAGCCTATTGGGTATTGATTTTTCTAATATTTGTACCCTGCAATAAATACGCCACTCAATTTAATTAGGTAGTTTATTTTATGTTTATCAACTCTGTTCCGGGCGAATGAAGTTTACAGTTCTGTGTGTGAAATAGAACCAGAACCCTGGACGAGTGTTCTCGACTTGGTGCTACTCTCAAATAAATATCCCGATAAATTAAATCGAGTGTAGGTAGGTTCGTCTCGTAGTGTAGTGGATGGCGCGTTTGCGCGTATAAGATCTGACATATTTTAGTTATTTCAATCTAAAAGTCTTATTCCAAAAAAGTCCAGATCCTGTCACGGGTTTATTCGACATTGGTGAACGCGAGCCATAGTTTGTGCTGTGCTTATCGAGGAACAGCACGTCATTGTTTCGCAACCAGTGGATCGGAACATTAAATGTCACATTAATTTAATAAGCTAAACATGAATATGGATGCAATGTTATTTCTACGTTTTTTTAGACTCTAGATTTTTAGTATTATAATAGATTTGTAGTCCCAATGTCAAGGCCAATCATTCGAGTAATGTTTGTGATATCCGAGTTTCGCTTATTGATTTGTACGTAATCTTTTAAAGGTAGGTTTTCAACATTAAAGGGTTGATATGGAGTAATATTAAGTAAGTACTGGGGTGTGGTTTACTTACTTATTTTATGTTTCTTTTTATGAAACAACGACTCGTAAAAGTCTGATTTTATTAAAACTCTAGGGGCCTTACTTATAAACCTGGCATAAAGTTACGTCTAGGCATAGTGGTAGAATTTGGATGGGAATACCATCCTTATTATAGTGGTAAAATAAGTAACCGTAAAGTTTATTTGCTTGTGCTATCTAGTTTTAAACGTTTTCAGAAATAACAATGGCATAGTGACCATAGTGGCATTATTATTTCTTATATTAAAAAAAAAAAAACTTTTCAGACAACATACATATTTTAAAGAATTATGCTGTTAGTTGGGCGGATAGCAAATATATTCAGGAACATTTTTTAATTTTTTATTTATAAATCATATATCATATAACACAAAGTATTTTACAAGTATAATACGTTGAATTACATTCCCAGGAGTTACAACAACTCTATTCGGGACATATATAATGTTAACATTTAGAAAATAACACATATTGAGAACAACAAAGAAACAAAGCAAGTTTAGCACCTTTATAACTAAATATAGCACACCAATATATATGCCAAAAACCTTTTCTTACACAAGCAGAATAAATATATATATATTTCTGCATTTTAGTTTGGTACTTGTTTGTAAAAATATATCAATGTATGCTGTAATTATTTTTTTAAACTGTGTTTTAAATATTAGATAGTATTTTAGACAAATTAGGTCTATCGTAGGAACAGAGGGCATCGTACTTATTTGTTTTAAATACAATTTGCGAAACTTTTTTGAAAACACAGATCGAAGGAAGAAAATAACTGATCAAGATACAACGTATTTTTAGGATAAAATGTTATGTTTTTTCAAATATGTCTTCTTTCCAATTCCATTTTCTATGTTGAGTGTATGGTCACCACCGGTGAGTTTTTATAAAAATAATTTTGACATTATCATAAGTGAATATTGCATTTAAAAAATATCTGCTTATTCTAAAAAACTATAGATATTCACGCAGAACTAGTTTTAAGTTAGAATAATATACACTTTTGAATAAATATTTCAATGAACCTTTTGAAATGTCTTTAATAGTCAAATTATTATCGTTTAATGACAATTGAACGATATGCCATTAATGTCGAATTGAAGCCTTTTCAGCACTACCTCAAAGCAACGTATGTATTTGGTGTATCATTGTACCTTCATAATTGATGTGGGAAATGAATATTTATCAATATTGATTGAGCCCTTCGACCTGAACTGAACCGCTCTAGATACTGTCACTAAAATATGGCCGTGGATAATAAATAAACTGGGGGCGATCCATCCGTCTAAGACATGATATAAATTCGCACAGCTTCAATGAGGAACTTCAGCCCTTCGGGAAATTGTATACAAAAAACGTTTTCTTATGGGCGGTAAAAACTAAAGCATTAAATTATGCAGCAAAGTTTCTCGAAAATGTACGAAAAAAATATTTTAATAAAAACGAACTACTTAGAACAACGTCACTAGTTTATATGAATCAACCAATGATATGAGAGTTGTGTAAGATTTTCGACCATCAACGGACCAATCGGCAGAACCAACCGAGAAGAAGCGGAAGAGAACTTGAGATGTCATACGCGATTTAATTTCAGACATAATAATAATAATGTTTTGATAATTTATATAGCGCCATTTTTGTGAAAATCACCTCAGACATCAGACATACCTCAGACATACTAAACTTTCAAAAATCATTTCGCTGATAATGCGATTCATAATTTTTTTTTAAATAAAAAAAATGCTCAGGTTAGCAGTCGATTAATAAATAATAATAAAAAAAAAACACTGAACTTCCTCATTATAAAGTAAAGTGTACGAAAAAATATTTAAAAATATTTTTACAAAAATGAACTACTTTGAACGACGCCACTAGTTCATATGAATCAACGATAAGAGATGATTAATGATAAGAGAGTCGTGTCGAGTCGAGAGATACATGAATTAAAAAATGAATAATTTTTGGCTTAGTTTAATAGTCGTAAAACATAATAAAATAATCATTAAAAAAAACAACAAATAACACTAAACTTCCTTATTATTGACGAACTATTTTTTATCTTGGATACTTGAAGCTTTGCTAAATTTCGTAATTTGTATTTTTATATATTTTTTTTCTAATTTAGTCATGTTTTCAGCCAATAACGATTTTCATTCAACCGAATCTCACAATATTTTTAAGGTAAAGCACCTGCCGCAACATCTGCTTCTTGCCATTCGTTTATTTGTATTTATTTTTTATATAAATACGGCCTAAGCCAATTACAACAGTTACATGAAGAAACATACATACAAGGAACCGAATAAAAAGAACATAAAACTATGCAGCAAAGACAAACAAGGACAAGAAAATAATGAGATAAAATATATTCATAAGCACGATACACATATAAGACTTCGAGCTAAATCATGCCAATCCATCTTCATTCCACACTGTTTTAGTGGCGAAGAGATCTACGAAAAACCGGAAGACCTATCCCAAAGAATTCCAAGTTATGTGAAGAATTGAATAATCTACACATTCTGGACATTGGGGCATAAAATCAAAAGTTGCTTGGCATGGTTGGGAATGTGAAAATATTTTTTTTTCTATTTACTGCTGTTTTGTCTGTGTGCTCGTCATTTAATAAATACAGTAGAACTCCGTTTATCCGAACTCCAGCTATCCGGAATGCAAAATATCCAGATCGTTATCAGGAAATAAAAAAAATAAAGGAAAAGTTTTTAATTAAAATTTAATGGTGCAATTAACTTTGGTGGACATGTTATTATGACAAGTATGTTTATATTGTGATTCCGATTCGGTGTATTATTTCAAAAGCTATAAAATCTGGCACTCATTAATCCGGATAGTTGGAGTTTTATTGTAATACAATTCTGTGTATGGAATAGAACTAGAACCCTGGGCCAGTGTTTTCGACTCGATGGTTACTCTCAGGAAAACATCATGAAAAATTAGATCGAATGGGGATAAGCCCGCCTCTTAAGTTTTTGTGATATCGCTGGGTATCGAACCTAGTACTGTCCCGCCGCCAGTTATAAATATTATTTACCGTTGCTTATAATATCAAAAACAACGTTTATGTATAATTAATAAAATTATATTCTGATCTCTTGTATGGTTGTTATCGTGTAATAATGTAAGCGTAAAATATTAATTTATAATAAAATGAAATGTAAAATATCACACAGTAAAATGTAATATTGAATAATAATTTATTCTAGACTAAATTATGTAAAGCCAATTTCACCATAGTATATACAGAATGTTATTTAAACCCTGTCACATCCGAAACCACGATGATCAGTATGGACAAGAAGACATATTAGCATATTAAAAACATATATTAAACAAAACAAATGGCTGCTTACTTCTGCAGAGGAGAAGCGAGGGAAGCGCAGCCGCGCATTTTTGACGTATCAGACTTCCCCTCCCCCCTTCCTTGTTTCTTCCTTGCAGAAGTCAGAAACCATGTGCTTTTTCTAATATTATATTTTTTAAATTTTTTATTGGTTCTAAAGATTTCCTTTTATGTGCCAATATGTCTTCTTGCTCATACTGATCATCGTGGTTTCGGATGTGACAGGGTTTAATGAACACCCTATATATATATATTCGAGTATATATATTTTATTTTTTTAAATATTTTGAATCTTCTTTCTTCCACAATTTACAATAGCCAAAAAATAATATAACGATAATTATTGGTAAATATTATGATCATTTAAAATTTGGTTAGCATATGGATAACCTTTCGTATGTATTTAGTCAGTATAGTGGAGCCATGTCGACGCGCAGGGGGACGACATTTTGGCAGAGTCTCTTCAGACCACGTGACGCCGGGAAAGCGTAAGTCGGAGCAAACTTACTGTACACAGTCGAAAGAGACCTCTGACTTTCAAATTTACTAAAAATGCAAGAACGTTTTTACTTTTAATCGATACTGTATTAGCCAACGACATGCTTGAAAATAATATATATTTTTTAATTTAATGCCTTAGTCAAAACGTGCTTGTAAAAGCCATGTATATGGTTTTTCAGGGCCAGACCGCGAAACTTTAGAGGAACATTCCTTATGGTAAGCTTTAAAAAAAGCCTTAAATTTTTTTTTCAAAAATTCATTTAAAAAAATGTCGTCTCAAAATGTAGTAATTTTTTTATTTCTCGGGCTAGCAGTCCCTCCACAAACCCCTACCCCTCTCCTACCCAGCCGCTTCCACTGTCCGCGTCTGGTGCGTATCGCTTCGTTGGTCAAATACGTATTTAACGCATTTTTTTGTCGAGTAGGGGTAGGGGTTTGCGGAAGGGATGCTAGTTTGCGAAATTAAAGATTTACTCCATTTTGAGTTCCTATATATTTTTTAAAGCTTACCATGAGGAATGTTCCTCTGAAGTTTCGCGGTCTGGCCCTGAAAAACCGTATATTTATTTCAGTATTGTGAAGGGCTGTTACGTAGGTATTGTTGGTATATTAAATATTATAACATAATATACATTTTTGTAATTTATATATTACCTACCTTAGTACATACTCGTATATATCATATTACAATTAATCAAAACATTTTCATTAATCGCATTCATTTATTTTTCATAGTTAAAGTTAAAATATTTTATTGTTAATATATTACAACAGAGATCAAGAACATTTTAGAGAAGGTAATATAGAAGTCCAGGTATCCACAGGGCCTATGACCTGTCATTGGCTGGTTTAACTGGCCACTTAACACACTGTGTAACATTTGCCATTCTGCCCATATTTGAACATCTATATTCCTTCTTTGGACAAACTCAAAATATTGTTGACTTTATTGTATCCTTAAAATATTCATACCTTATACCTACGTAATGGTTATTTTGTATATGTACCTATTTGTTTTTATAAATCTCTTGGTTCGTTTGACCAGCTAATTTATTTTTAAAAAAGGGCATTTAAATTTCTCAGCGTCTTTTACTGTGAAGACTATACTCTTGTATCGACCCTTTCACTATGATAAATGTGTTTTCGAGAACTAAATAAATGTTGTTTGTAGATATTAAAGTACTAGGTAGATGTACATATTAAAAATCGAACATTTCTGAATGAAAAATATCACTTAATTTATTTTTTTTATAAACCCAGATAGTCGTAAATATATATATTTTAATTTTTTTATTGGTATAATAATCTATGCTTCTATTTAGAGGCTTGTTAGCAGGCGGGAAAATACACCGAAACACCCTGACCAATTAAGAAAAAAATATTTCTCGAATCTTTTTCTTGCAACTGGCGGGCATCGAATCGGCGTCTAACCAACTACACCGCGACGCATCTATTTAAAATTATATTTTAATAATTTTTATCTCATGCTTATGTGTAAACCTTTAAGACAGTTTTTTTTTGTCAATTTTTGACAGAATTGTTGATTTTTTCAATTTCATTCTAGTTTTCGTTTTTTGCATTAAATTACAAGATTAAAAAAATCCAAAATTATTTAAGTTTTCTTATAGAAAATTATGTTTTGCTTGACAATTATAATTAACTTCAACGATCCGCTATTTACTAACTACCTATGCATTTATTCGTTTAAAAGCTATTGTTTAATTTTATCTTCATAGTCACACATCGTCGCGATTTCTTGGTAGAGCGCTTCGGGCATAACGTCACCAGCTGATGACAAATCAAATATCTACATTTGGCGAATATTCTCAGAAAGGGGCAATAGGAAACTCCGTACAGCGCAGCGGTACAGACCGGATACAATTAATTATTAACATATTACAACAGAGATGAAGAATATTTTAGAGAAGGTAATTTTTTATTTTTTATTTTATTTTATTTTATTTCATTGGAAAGCCAACAGACATTTATACATTTATAAGAATCAGTTATACCATAAATACATATCATAAAGTCCAATTAGAGGCTTCCACATAATATTGTTATTATAAATGTTGTCACATAAAAATTATACATAACATAAAATAACTAATCATACAAAACTTATAATATTACTAGAAATGTAAATGAATATTGGTCACACAGTTGCACATTACAATAAATAATACAACTATAGTTGACCATACAGTGTTCATTTATTATGTGCCTACAAACAGAACTGCACATCACCTGCATAATATAGGCTGCGGATTCAAGGCGCAACATCATAACTTGAATTATTTTTGGAGATTTCACTTTTAAAGGAAGTTAAGATATATTATTAATATCAATACAATTTAATTTTTGATTACACATATGGCAGGTTCTATTTACAAATGAATTTTGAAAAGATTTAGTTTTACATTTAGAAATTTTAAAAAGAGATTGGTTTCTGGTCTGCGTTACTGGGACTCTAAAATTAATAAGTGACAGAATCTTAGGGCAATCTATCATGTTATTCAAAGTTTTATACATAAAAATGGCATCAGCCATGTTCCTTCGAGTAATAAAGAAGTCTAGGCATCTACAGGGCTTATGACCTGTCATTAGCTGGTTTAAGTGGCCACTTTACACACTATGTAACATTCACCATTCTACCTATATTTAAACATCTATATTCCTTCAATTCTTGCATCTGTTGATGTTTGTGAAGTTAAAGAGCTGAAATATTTATTTATGCGGGTGAGATTTATCTAGTGGAATTATTTCACCTACATAGTAAGCAACGCCTGATAGATAAATCCACCTGGTCCATGAAGAAGTATAGAAATTGAAAAAATAAGATTTTCAGACATTGCCTAGTATGTAGGTAAATTGTTTTATTTTATTTGTTTATTTTTCCATACACATATTATTTACAAAGAGATATAATTACAAAAATACACTTTAGAAAAATACATCTTAAAATTAAGCTATACATGAATTGGAAAAAATGCCCACAAAGACTTCAACGTCTGAGCGTGGGCCATTCCTTTTTTAATTATTAAAAGTTAATAGCATATATATATGGTATGACATGAACATGAAAAAAAGAAAAGATAAAGAAAGGAAAAACTAAATTAACATATGCTGATATTACGAAAACATGATTTATTTGCAGAATGCATTTATTTTCAATTTTAATAATTTTTTTAAAGAATGTGTCTATTTGTTCCTTCCATGCTGATCCAAGACCTTAAACCTACTTTAAAATGTACCAGTGATTTGATATTAATTCCATTAGATGAATCTCACCCGCATAAATAAAGGTTTTAGCTCTTTAACTTCACAAACATCAACAGATGAAGGAATATAGATGTTCAAATCTGGGCAGAATAGTGAATGTTACACAGTGTGTAATGTGGCCACTTAAACCAGCCAATGATAGGTCATAAGCCCTTTAGGTGCCTAGACTTCTATATTACCTTCTCTAAAATATCTAATGGTCAACGCATTTTAATAGTTGATTAACTAATACAAAAAACGACTGAATCTCTTCATTGTAAAAAAAGTCTTTATGTTCGGCTTTATCCTTTTATTGTTGAAAAATACGTGTATTTATGTATTTACCAACGGCCGAAGCCTATTTGTACCAAAATGTACTCAATAGTTAAAATATAAAGTAGAATGTAGTAAAGCCAAAGCATAGTTGATATATATGGTTAAACATAATACAAGTAAAGCATAAGTGTAAAGATTATAAGATTTGTGATAAAACTATTCAACTATTTGTACAATATATTCAAACCAACAAAACTTATGAACTTATGATTTGAGTCGTGTCGTACACCGGACTGAAAAATGGGTATTCCCACTCTCCCTTCCCACCACAGCGCGATTCCGGCTACTTTTGGGTCCCTCTTCAACCGACTAGTTTCAAAGAAATATATTTATATTATATTTGTTACCTTTATTACCATGTGCATATGGGTGCTGGTTGTATTAGTTAGTCTTGGATAGTGTCGATTTGTTCTCTTTCACATGCCATCCTTATCGAATAAAAGTGATAGAGGGTATAATGTAGCGAATAGCGAGCTCAAATTTTTAATCTATGATCTATGTCATCGTGACTTTTTAATACTTCGAGTGCATCTAAAAAAAATGTTCCGCCGGTGGTTTTTAAAAAGAGTTTTTTTTTCTTGCAGTCGCGTATTCTAATAAAAGAATCGAAATTTACAAATATATAGGCGGTAGGTATTACAAATACTTTAAACAGTGTACATTATAATATAAAAATAATTTAATATTACATAATGCTACTTCAGGTTAGCCTGCTTAACAAGGCATCAAGTTCTCGACGTCTTAGACCTCCGCTGCTAATTTAGTTGGTAGTTCATGTCACAACCACGAGGTGCGAACCTGACTTGTGAGGATGCACAGGAGCTGGCATCCGACCGAGATGCCTGAAGGGTCTTTGTAAACACCATATTCTCCAACTAGGTAGCGGACATCGAATGATGATGATGATGATGATGACTTTTGGTAGGTCAACATTCAAATAATTAGTAAAAAGTTAGTGCTAATAGCACTTTTCCACTATTTTGATCAAATGTATTTGATGTTCAAACGTGTATCTTGGAAAGTATTGATCCTACGGAAAAAAAAATTATTACGATTTTTAAGTAAATTAATTTTCTCAGACTTTCGTATATTTTTTTCAATAAAACTTCAGGGACGTAATTATACACAAAAAGCTGATTTTAAGCACCATTTTTTCAAAATCGTGACATGAGCGGTGGTCGTTCAAGGTCACAAACCTTAGATTTTTACCAAGAATCCTATGTCCATCGATCCTGTTAAGTTTCAAAACATAATAACCCTTTTTATAAAAAAAGTGAAAAAAGTACATACCGAATGACCTTGAACGTCCCATACTTCTAATAAATCTTGACAACCACCCGATGGATCTAAATCTGGTTTTTGCAGTCATGTAAAGTGTCCTAAAACAAAGCTACTCGTATTTATAATATCTTTAAAAATAAAAATTAGTACGTCAAATTCGTTTCTTACCGAAAAATACCGTAAAATACCGTATTTTACCAAAATCTGGTAAAATTCCCGTAAAATACCGCGGTAATTTTACCGCCTTGCATCTCTAGTCGTGATCCCGTGGTAGCGTACTTTCGTACTTCGAATGTTCGAATCAGTGCATTATATAATTAACTCGTGGAATATCGATAAGGAGATTAAAAAAACGATGTACATATTCTATGTGTTATTTTTAAATATTTGCTGTTAACATTCGCGTGTCAAGAACTTATTTTCTGTACAAGATTAACACACAAGGGAACATGGTTAAAAAAAAAACAAAACTAGCTGTGTAATTGTATAAAAAATGTGAAAACTTTGCTCATATTATTTTACCCGCATAATAATACGATTGTTACTCCTGATAAGGTGAACGATTCGTGGAATTTTATCGCCATAATTAATGTATTACTTTTCGGTCTACAACTTTTCAGTCATAATATGCAATTTTGACTATAAACCTTGCTATTTTTTATTGTGAATAATTATTTTTCGGATTCGAGTGTTAAATTAAAGTCATTTCATCACTATCATTCACTTGTTCGGTGCATAGAACACTAATTTACATAAGGACTCTAATTGCAGCGTATCTCGACAATTTATTATATACCTACATGAAGGCATGACGATCATTCTTGGGTTTCAGATGCCAGTCCAAAAACAATTAAATCGGTGTTAGGACACGTTTTCAAATATATGGGTATATAATTTAAACTGAACTTACTGGAAGGAATCGAACTCGAGACCTTAAGCATGGTAAGCAAATGCGCTAGCAACAGGTCTACGGGAACACAGATCACGTAATAACGTTAAATATAAAGGAATACATCTTTGTATGAATAATCTTTTTTTTTTAATGTTATTTTTCATAGTTGCATCGATAACTATCATTAATTTTTAAAATAGGCTTTTTAAAAAATAGAATAACCCTTTTCAATGCATGATATAGATAGTAGGCCCTGAAAAGTTACGGGAATTGAATAAAGATTTATCTCTGGACCTGGATTTATGCATAATACCTACATACAGAACTACATGATCAAAATGACACATTTTTATCATTATTGGTATGATCACATGTGAATCATAAGGTAATTGGATTCTCTTACATAATCAAAAGCGTAAGGCTCAGACATCGTGTTATCATGTTTTATATCAAAGGTGAACATGTCATATCCCAGTGAAATATGGTATTAAAAATATTATGACACGCCATAATTTAAAATTATTTTTTACTCTCTCACAGCACAGCTCTCTTTTTTCACAGCACTTGAATGAGACCAATCAATGCCTTCTGTTTAATTGTAACAAACTTGTCTTAATATTGAGCCTATTGGGTATTGATTTTTCTAATATTTGTACCCTGCAATAAATACGCCACTCAATTTAATTAGGTAGTTTATTTTATGTTTATCAACTCTGTTCCGGGCGAATGAAGTTTACAGTTCTGTGTGTGAAATAGAACCAGAACCCTGGACGAGTGTTCTCGACTTGGTGCTACTCTCAAATAAATATCCCGATAAATTAAATCGAGTGTAGGTAGGTTCGTCTCGTAGTGTAGTGGATGGCGCGTTTGCGCGTATAAGATCTGACATATTTTAGTTATTTCAATCTAAAAGTCTTATTCCAAAAAAGTCCAGATCCTGTCACGGGTTTATTCGACATTGGTGAACGCGAGCCATAGTTTGTGCTGTGCTTATCGAGGAACAGCACGTCATTGTTTCGCAACCAGTGGATCGGAACATTAAATGTCACATTAATTTAATAAGCTAAACATGAATATGGATGCAATGTTATTTCTACGTTTTTTTAGACTCTAGATTTTTAGTATTATAATAGATTTGTAGTCCCAATGTCAAGGCCAATCATTCGAGTAATGTTTGTGATATCCGAGTTTCGCTTATTGATTTGTACGTAATCTTTTAAAGGTAGGTTTTCAACATTAAAGGGTTGATATGGAGTAATATTAAGTAAGTACTGGGGTGTGGTTTACTTACTTATTTTATGTTTCTTTTTATGAAACAACGACTCGTAAAAGTCTGATTTTATTAAAACTCTAGGGGCCTTACTTATAAACCTGGCATAAAGTTACGTCTAGGCATAGTGGTAGAATTTGGATGGGAATACCATCCTTATTATAGTGGTAAAATAAGTAACCGTAAAGTTTATTTGCTTGTGCTATCTAGTTTTAAACGTTTTCAGAAATAACAATGGCATAGTGACCATAGTGGCATTATTATTTCTTATATTAAAAAAAAAAAAACTTTTCAGACAACATACATATTTTAAAGAATTATGCTGTTAGTTGGGCGGATAGCAAATATATTCAGGAACATTTTTTAATTTTTTATTTATAAATCATATATCATATAACACAAAGTATTTTACAAGTATAATACGTTGAATTACATTCCCAGGAGTTACAACAACTCTATTCGGGACATATATAATGTTAACATTTAGAAAATAACACATATTGAGAACAACAAAGAAACAAAGCAAGTTTAGCACCTTTATAACTAAATATAGCACACCAATATATATGCCAAAAACCTTTTCTTACACAAGCAGAATAAATATATATATATTTCTGCATTTTAGTTTGGTACTTGTTTGTAAAAATATATCAATGTATGCTGTAATTATTTTTTTAAACTGTGTTTTAAATATTAGATAGTATTTTAGACAAATTAGGTCTATCGTAGGAACAGAGGGCATCGTACTTATTTGTTTTAAATACAATTTGCGAAACTTTTTTGAAAACACAGATCGAAGGAAGAAAATAACTGATCAAGATACAACGTATTTTTAGGATAAAATGTTATGTTTTTTCAAATATGTCTTCTTTCCAATTCCATTTTCTATGTTGAGTGTATGGTCACCACCGGTGAGTTTTTATAAAAATAATTTTGACATTATCATAAGTGAATATTGCATTTAAAAAATATCTGCTTATTCTAAAAAACTATAGATATTCACGCAGAACTAGTTTTAAGTTAGAATAATATACACTTTTGAATAAATATTTCAATGAACCTTTTGAAATGTCTTTAATAGTCAAATTATTATCGTTTAATGACAATTGAACGATATGCCATTAATGTCGAATTGAAGCCTTTTCAGCACTACCTCAAAGCAACGTATGTATTTGGTGTATCATTGTACCTTCATAATTGATGTGGGAAATGAATATTTATCAATATTGATTGAGCCCTTCGACCTGAACTGAACCGCTCTAGATACTGTCACTAAAATATGGCCGTGGATAATAAATAAACTGGGGGCGATCCATCCGTCTAAGACATGATATAAATTCGCACAGCTTCAATGAGGAACTTCAGCCCTTCGGGAAATTGTATACAAAAAACGTTTTCTTATGGGCGGTAAAAACTAAAGCATTAAATTATGCAGCAAAGTTTCTCGAAAATGTACGAAAAAAATATTTTAATAAAAACGAACTACTTAGAACAACGTCACTAGTTTATATGAATCAACCAATGATATGAGAGTTGTGTAAGATTTTCGACCATCAACGGACCAATCGGCAGAACCAACCGAGAAGAAGCGGAAGAGAACTTGAGATGTCATACGCGATTTAATTTCAGACATAATAATAATAATGTTTTGATAATTTATATAGCGCCATTTTTGTGAAAATCACCTCAGACATCAGACATACCTCAGACATACTAAACTTTCAAAAATCATTTCGCTGATAATGCGATTCATAATTTTTTTTTAAATAAAAAAAATGCTCAGGATAGCAGTCGATTAATAAATAATAATAAAAAAAAAACACTGAACTTCCTCATTATAAAGTAAAGTGTACGAAAAAATATTTAAAAATATTTTTACAAAAATGAACTACTTTGAACGACGCCACTAGTTCATATGAATCAACGATAAGAGATGATTAATGATAAGAGAGTCGTGTCGAGTCGAGAGATACATGAATTAAAAAATGAATAATTTTTGGCTTAGTTTAATAGTCGTAAAACATAATAAAATAATCATTAAAAAAAACAACAAATAACACTAAACTTCCTTATTATTGACGAACTATTTTTTATCTTGGATACTTGAAGCTTTGCTAAATTTCGTAATTTGTATTTTTATATATTTTTTTTCTAATTTAGTCATGTTTTCAGCCAATAACGATTTTCATTCAACCGAATCTCACAATATTTTTAAGGTAAAGCACCTGCCGCAACATCTGCTTCTTGCCATTCGTTTATTTGTATTTATTTTTTATATAAATACGGCCTAAGCCAATTACAACAGTTACATGAAGAAACATACATACAAGGAACCGAATAAAAAGAACATAAAACTATGCAGCAAAGACAAACAAGGACAAGAAAATAATGAGATAAAATATATTCATAAGCACGATACACATATAAGACTTCGAGCTAAATCATGCCAATCCATCTTCATTCCACACTGTTTTAGTGGCGAAGAGATCTACGAAAAACCGGAAGACCTATCCCAAAGAATTCCAAGTTATGTGAAGAATTGAATAATCTACACATTCTGGACATTGGGGCATAAAATCAAAAGTTGCTTGGCATGGTTGGGAATGTGAAAATATTTTTTTTTCTATTTACTGCTGTTTTGTCTGTGTGCTCGTCATTTAATAAATACAGTAGAACTCCGTTTATCCGAACTCCAGCTATCCGGAATGCAAAATATCCAGATCGTTATCAGGAAATAAAAAAAATAAAGGAAAAGTTTTTAATTAAAATTTAATGGTGCAATTAACTTTGGTGGACATGTTATTATGACAAGTATGTTTATATTGTGATTCCGATTCGGTGTATTATTTCAAAAGCTATAAAATCTGGCACTCATTAATCCGGATAGTTGGAGTTTTATTGTAATACAATTCTGTGTATGGAATAGAACTAGAACCCTGGGCCAGTGTTTTCGACTCGATGGTTACTCTCAGGAAAACATCATGAAAAATTAGATCGAATGGGGATAAGTCCGCCTCTTAAGTTTTTGTGATATCGCTGGGTATCGAACCTAGTACTGTCCCGCCGCCAGTTATAAATATTATTTACCGTTGCTTATAATATCAAAAACAACGTTTATGTATAATTAATAAAATTATATTCTGATCTCTTGTATGGTTGTTATCGTGTAATAATGTAAGCGTAAAATATTAATTTATAATAAAATGAAATGTAAAATATCACACAGTAAAATGTAATATTGAATAATAATTTATTCTAGACTAAATTATGTAAAGCCAATTTCACCATAGTATATACAGGATGTTATTTAAACCCTGTCACATCCGAAACCACGATGATCAGTATGGACAAGAAGACATATTAGCATATTAAAAACATATATTAAACAAAACAAATGGCTGCTTACTTCTGCAGAGGAGAAGCGAGGGAAGCGCAGCCGCGCATTTTTGACGTATCAGACTTCCCCTTCCCCCTTCCTTGTTTCTCCCTTGCAGAAGTCAGAAACCATGTGCTTTTTCTAATATTATATTTTTAAATTTTTTTATTGGTTCTAAAGATTTCCTTTTATGTGCCAATATGTCTTCTTGCTCATACTGATCATCGTGGTTTCGGATGTGACAGGGTTTAATGAACACCCTTTATATATATATATATTCGAGTATATATATTTTTATTTTTTTTTAATATTTTGAATCTTCTTTCTTCCACAATTTACAATAGCCAAAAAATAATATAACGATAATTATTGGTAAATATTATGATCATTTAAAATTTGGTTAGCATGTGGATAACCTTTCGTTTAGTATGTATTTAGTCAGTATAGTGGAGCCATGTCGACGCGCAGGGGGACGACATTTTGGCAGAGTCTCTTCAGACCACGTGACGCCGGGAAAGCGTAAGTCGGGGCAAACTTACTGTACACAGTCGAAAGAGACCTCTGACTTTCAAATTTACTAAAAATGCAAGAACGTTTTTACTTTTAATCGATACTGTATTAGCCAACGACATGCTTGAAAATAATATATATTTTTTAATTTAATGCCTTAGTTAAAACGTGCTTGTATAAGCCAGGTATATGGTTTTTCAGGGCCAGACCGCGAAACTTTAGAGGAACATTCCTTATGGTAAGCTTTAAAAAAAGCCTAATAATTTTTTTTCAAAAATTCATTAAAAAAAATGTTGTCTCAAAATGTAGTAATTTTTTATTTCTCGGGCTAGCAGTCCCTCCACAAACCCCTACCCCTCTCCTACCCAGCCGCTTCCACTGTCCGCGTCTGGTGCGTATCGCTTCGTTGGTCAAATACGTTTTTAACGCATTTTTTTTGTCGAGTAGGGGTAGGGGTTTGCGGAAGGGATGCTAGTTTGCGAAATTAAAGATTTACTCCATTTTGAGTTCATATATATTTTTTAAAGCTTACCATGAGGAATGTTCCTCTGAAGTTTCGCGGTCTGGCCCTGAAAAACCGTATATTTATTTCAGTATACCTTAGTACATACTCGTATATATCATATTACAATTAATCAAAACATTTTCATTAATCGCATTCATTTATTTTTCATAGTTAAAGTTAAAATATTTTATTGTTAATATATTACAACAGAGATCAAGAACATTTTAGAGAAGGTAATATAGAAGTCCAGGCATCCACAGGGCCTATGACCTGTCATTGGCTGGTTTAACTGGCCACTTAACACACTGTGTAACATTCGCCATTCTGCCCATATTTGAACATCTATATTCCTTCTTTAGACAAACTCAAAATATTGTTGACTTTATTGTATCCTTAAAATATTCATACCTTATACCTACGTAATGGTTATTTTGTATACGTACCTATTTGTTTTTATAAATCTTTTGGTTCGTTTGACCAGCTAATTTATTTTTAAAAAAGGGCATTTAAATTTCTCAGCGTCTTTTACTGTAAAGACTATACTCTTGTATCGACCCTTTCACTATGATAAATGTGTTTTCGAGAACTAAATAAATGTTGTTTGTAGATATTAAAGTACTAGGTAGATGTACATATTAAAAATCGAACATTTCTGAATGAAAAATATCACTTAAGTTTTTTTTTTTATAAACCCAGATAGTCGTAAATATATATATTTTAATTTTTTTATTGGTATAATAATCTATGCTTCTATTTAGAGGCTTGTTAGCAGGCGGGAAAATACACCGCAACACCCTGACCAATTAAGAAAAAACTATTTCTCGAATCTTTTTCTTGCAACTGGCGGGCATCGAATCGGCGTCTAACCAACTACACCGCGACGCATCTATTTAAAATTATATTTTAATAATTTTTATCTCATGCTTATGTGTAAACCTTTAAGACAGTTTTTTTTGTCAATTTTTGACAGAATTTTTGATTTTTTCAATTTCATTCTAGTTTTCGTTTTTTGCATTAAATTACAAGATTAAAAAAATCCACAATTATTTAAGTTTTCTTATGGAAAATTATGTTTTGCTTGACAATTATAATTAACTTCAACAATCCGCTATTTACTAACTACCTATGCATTTATTCGTTTAAAAGCTATTGTTTAATTTTATCTTCATAGTCACACATCGTCGCGATTTCTTGGTAGAGCGCTTCGGACATAACGTCACCAGCTGATGACAAATCAAATATCTACATTTGGCGAATATTCTCAGAAAGGGGCAATAGGAAACTCCGTACAGCGCAGCGGTACAGACCGGATACAATTAATTATTAACATATTACAACAGAGATGAAGAATATTTTAGAGGAGGTAATAAAGAAGTCTAGGCATCTACAGGGCTTATGACCTGTCATTGGCTGGTTTAAGTGGCCACTTTACACACTATGTAACATTCACCATTCTATCTATATTTAAACATCTATATTCCTTCAATTCTTGCATCTGTTGATGTTTGTGAAGTTAAAGAGCTGAAATATTTATTTATGCGGGTGAGATTTATCTAGTGGAATTATTTCACCTACATAGTAAGCAACGCCTGATAGATAAATCCACCTGGTCCATGAAGAAGTATAGAAATTGAAAAAATAAGATTTTCAGACATTGCCTAGTATGTAGGTGAATTGTTTTATTTTATTTGTTTATTTTTCCATACACATATTATTTACAAAGAGATATAATTACAAAAATACATTTTAGAAAAATACATCTTAAAATTAAGCTATACATGAATTGGAAAAAATGCCCACAAAGACTTCAACGTCTGAGCGTGGGCCATTCCTTTTTTAATTATTAAAAGTTAATAGCATATATATATGGTATGACATGAACATGAAAAAAAGAAAAGATTAAGAAAGGAAAAACCAAATTAACATATGCTGATATTACGAAAACATGATTTATTTGCAGAATGCATTTATTTTCAATTTTAATTATTTTTTTAAAGAATGTGTCTATTTGTTCCTTCCATGCTGATCCAAGACCTTAAACCTACTTTAAAATGTACCAGTGATTTGATAATAATTCCATTAGATGAATCTCACCCGCATAAATAAAGTTTTTAGCTCTTTAACTTCACAAACATCAACAGATGAAAGAAATGAAGGAATATAGATGTTCAAATCTGGGCAGAATAGTGAATGTTACACAGTGTCTAAAGTGGCCACTTAAACCAGCCAATGATAGGTCATAAGCCCTTTAGGTGCCTAGACTTCTATATTACCTTCTCTAAAATATCTAATGGTCAACGCATTTTAATAGTTGATTAACTAATACAAAAAACGACTGAATCTCTTCATTGTAAAAAAGTCTTTATGTTCGGCTTTATCCTTTTATTGTTGAAAAATACGTGTATTTATGTATTTACCAACGGCCGAAGCCTATTTGTACCAAAATGTACCAAAATGTACTCAATAGTTAAAATATAAAGTAGAATGTAGTAAAGCGAAAGCATAATTAATATATATGGTTAAACATAATACAAGTAAAGCATAAGTGTAAAGTTTATAAGATTTGTGATAAAACTATTCAACTATTTGTACAATATATTCAAACCAACAAAACTTATGAACTTATGATTTGAGTCGTGTCGTACACCGGACTGAAAAATGGGTATTCCCACTCTCCCTTCCCACCACAGCGCGATTCCGGCTACTTTTGGGTCCCTCTTCAACCGACTAGTTTCAAAGAAATATATTTATATTATATTTGTTACCTTTATTACCATGTGCATATGGGTGCTGGTTGTATTAGTTAGTCTTGGATAGTGTCGATTTGTTCTCTTTCACATGCCATCCTTATCGAATAAAAGTGATAGAGGGTATAATGTAGCGAATAGCGAGCTCAAATTTTTAATCTATGATCTATGTCATCGTGACTTTTTAATACTTCGAGTGCATCTAAAAAAAATGTTCCGCCGGTGGTTTTTAAAAAGAGTTTTTTTTTCTTGCAGTCGCGCATTCTAATAAAAGAATCGAAATTTACAAATATATAGGCGGTAGGTATTACAAATACTTTAAACAGTGTACATTATAATATAAAAATAATTTAATATTACATAATGCTACTTCAGGTTAGCCTGCTTAACAAGGCATCAAGTTCTCGACGTCTTAGACCTCCGCTGCTAATTTAGTTGGTAGTTCATGTCACAACCACGAGGTGCGAACCTGACTTGTGACGATGCACAGGAGCTGGCATCCGACCGAGATGCCTGAAGAGTCTTTGTGAATACCATATGCTCCAACTAGGTAGCGGACATCGAATGATGATGATGATGATGATGACTTTTGGTAGGTCAACATTCAAATAATTAGTAAAAAGTTAGTGCTAATAGCACTTTTCCACTATTTTGATCAAATGTATTTGATGTTCAAACGTGTATCTTGGAAAGTATTGATCCTACGGAAAAAAAAATTATTACGATTTTTAAGTAAATTAATTTTCTCAGACTTTCGTATATTTTTTTCAATAAAACTTCAGGGACGTAATTATACACAAAAAGCTGATTTTAAGCACCATTTTTTCAAAATCGTGACATGAGCGGTGGTCGTTCAAGGTCACAAACCTTAGATTTTTACCAAGAATCCTATGTCCATCGATCCTGTTAAGTTTCAAAACATAATAACCCTTTTTATAAAAAAAGTGAAAAAAGTACATACCGAATGACCTTGAACGTCCCATACTTCTAATAAATCTTGACAACCACCCGATGGATCTAAATCTGGTTTTTGCAGTCATGTAAAGTGTCCTAAAACAAAGCTACTCGTATTTATAATATCTTTGAAAAATAAAAATTAGTACGTTAAATTCGTTTCTTACCGAAAAATACCGTAAAATACCGTATTTTACCAAAATCTGGTAAAATTCCCGTAAAATACCGCGGTAATTTTACCGCCTTGCATCTCTAGTCGTGATCCCGTGGTAGCGTACTTTCGTACTTCGAATGTTCGAATCAGTGCATTATATAATTAACTCGTGGAATATCGATAAGGAGATTAAAAAAACGATGTACATATTCTATGTGTTATTTTTTAATATTTGCTGTTAACATTCGCGTGTCAAGAACTTATTTTCTGTACAAGATTAACACACAAGGGAACATGGTTAAAAAAAAAAACAAAACTAGCTGTGTAATTGTATAAAAAATGTGAAAACTTTGCTCATATTATTTTACCCGCATAATAATACCATTGTTACTCCTGATAAGGTGAACGATTCGTGGAATTTTATCGCCATAATTAATGTATTACTTTTCGGTCTACAACTTTTCAGTCATAATATGCAATTTTGACTATAAACCTTGCTATTTTTTATTGTGAATAATTATTTTTCGGATTCGAGTGTTAAATTAAAGTCATTTCATCACTATCATTCACTTGTTCGGTGCATAGAACACTAATTTACATAAGGACTCTAATTGCAGCGTATCTCGACAATTTATTATATACCTACATGAAGGCATGACGATCATTCTTGGGTTTCAGATGCCAGTCCAAAAACAATTAAATCGGTGTTAGGACACGTTTTCAAATATATGGGTATATAATTTAAACTGAACTTACTGGAAGGAATCGAACTCGAGACCTTAAGCATGGTAAGCAAATGCGCTAGCAACAGGTCTACGGGAACACAGATCACGTAATAACGTTAAATATAAAGGAATACATCTTTGTATGAATAATCTTTTTTTTTTAATGTTATTTTTCATAGTTGCATCGATAACTATCATTAATTTTTAAAATAGGCTTTTTAAAAAATAGAATAACCCTTTTCAATGCATGATATAGATAGTAGGCCCTGAAAAGTTACGGGAATTGAATAAAGATTTATCTCTGGACCTGGATTTATGCATAATACCTACATACAGAACTACATGATCAAAATGACACATTTTTATCATTATTGGTATGATCACATGTGAATCATAAGGTAATTGGATTCTCTTACATAATCAAAAGCGTAAGGCTCAGACATCGTGTTATCATGTTTTATATCAAAGGTGAACATGTCATATCCCAGTGAAATATGGTATTAAAAATATTATGACACGCCATAATTTAAAATTATTTTTTACTCTCTCATGATGTGTCCTAAAATATTAAGTTACCACTAAAGGAGAGAGGAGATAGAAATTTTTTTAATAAACAAAAATGCTCAATCTAAAAGAATTAATTTACACAGAAAAAATAAAATAAAGCTTAAACCTTGACACCCCACCCCACACTTCATTACTACCCGCATAATTAATTATTTAATGAATTGAATTTAATGAAACCATAATTTAATCTAAGTATAAAATATACTTATATATACATACATGGTTAGATAATTTATATAGCGCTATATTTGTGAAAATCACCTCAAGGACGCTGTACAATAAAGAAATATTCCAGCACGTATTGCAGCTATAGACCGCATTAACGGTCGGGGTTCTAGTTCTTCGTTTCCAATTAAGATCAATTTGAATTATAACAGATAGGAGCTTGATCACATCACGTCTTGCAGTTACAGAGCGCGTGGACGGTAAGAAATCTAGTCCCCATTTACGCATTTTTAAAATTGACAAAGAAATTTAGGCTGGATCTCACTCCCTAGGCAGTTATTAGGATTTAAATTTACTGCAACAGCGAGCAACATTTTAACAGGGGAATGTTTTTCCTCTCTGTTGCAATACATTTCAGTCTCACCGATGTGAGTGATAAATGTTTTGAGGAATCTAGCGAGTCACTCATCATGAGTCACTAAAATAATCACAGATTTAAAAATGCAGTGTGTTTTCTTGTCATGATATTTTTGTATATTTTTTTATATCCTGTGTAAATAACTATTTTCTAGACTTAGTATATATCCTTTACTTAATAAATAGTAAAAAAGGATTTACGTTATAAGTTATTATAGCTTACTATGGTATTTGAAGCGAACTTAGAAATCTCCACCAAAAACAGAAAATTAGTTATTGATGCCAAAATAAACTATACATAAAAATCTACCGACCGTAATTCAAAGCCGCCTCTAAATCTTGCAAAAACATATTTCAATTATACTACTTGACACCGCAAACTTAGCATTCTCCTTTGAGTTAGTGAAGCATAGTCAGAAATCTCGCAATTCTTTTTTCACAAATATCTTAGTAACTCCTTCAATGGAGATTCCTAAGTTTGCTTCTAATATCCTCATATATATGTATTCTCCTGTTGGATTTCTAGTGACACAGCTTTAACTAAAGTACCTAAGATTCGTCTAACAATAGCTTTATTTGTTCAGTGTGCTTTTCAGACGAAATGACGTCAACGCCCTAATCTGATGGCGACATTTCAGGATTTTCGACAGCTGAACTGAAACAGATTTAACCACTCCAATTGGTGTTCCTTTAATTACGTTTTGGCAGACATGCTTGCCCTCCTGTCACTGGACTTAATCCAAATACCTCGGCATAGTAAAATATTATTTACTACTTATGTTGAATTAGTCATGTTTCACCTGTGATATTTTTACGTACACCCTCACAAGTTGCGATTTCTTGAATATATGCTTTATCTCGGAATTCTGTATAATATTAGAAATTAGATACGTCAAAACTTACACAAATAGTATCATACATTTAACTTGCCTTTGTCCTTTGCGTTGACTACGAATTTTAAAGTCATAGATTTTTACACATTTATTAATGATTATCTTCTTCTCATTGTGCCCTGTCAGGTATCCCCAACGTTGGCAATCACTCTGGCGAAAGTCTCTCTGTCCCGCGCTGCCCGTAAAATCTGCTCTACAGTCCTGAAGTCAGTTCGGTCTCGCATATTACGCAACCAGGACATCTGTTTTCTTCCAGCCCCTCGGTGACCCTCGATCTTGCACTTCATAATTAAATGAAGCAAGTGGTACTTTTCTCCACGCATTACATGCCCCAGATACGAAATTTTACGAACTTTTATGGCGGTTAAGAGTTCTTCTTTCGTTTTTGTTCGACTTAAGACTTCTGAGTTCGTTATCAGGTCTGTCCAATATATCTTAAGCATTCTGCGATGCAACCACAGCTCAAAAGCCTCCAGCCTGTTCATAGTGTTCACCTTCGGAGTCCAAGTCTCACAGCCATGCAGCAATACAGACCACACATAACACTTAACCAGTCTTTGCCTTTTTTTCAAGTTTTATCATTGCAGAAGATGTATTTCATTTTAGAATGTAAGGTGATAACTTTTGCGCTGCATGCAGTAACAGTAAAATATTGCTGTGTGAAACCACCTTATAAACCAATATTTCATGTTGAAACTCCCAGGAATCGAACCCAGGACTTTAAGCATAGCAGGCGAACACGCCAACTACTACCCTACCAAGTGGACTTTTCTCCACTCGACTTAATTTTCCAGGATTTTTTCGGGAAAACACTCGTCTAGAATTCTGGTTCTATTCACACTCAGAACTGTATTTTTACTTATAGAATTTTCAAATTTTAAACTAAATACTAAATACTTACTTACCTTTATATAATATTTTTTTTCAGTAAGACATTATTAATAAAGTATTAAGGTGTATTTTATTGACTGTAAGTCAATAAATCGTTCTAATAATCACCGATCTTGAATTATGATTAAACTATAATCTTGAATCATTGATGATGAATGATAAATGTAAATAAATCATTTGCGCACTTCTTCATGCAATTTTTTGGTAAATATTTACGCACCTATATTTTTTATACACTTACTAGATTTGACGTGATGTATTCATTATTAATTTATATTTTTATAATGGTTAAATAAAGTGGGTAGGAATCGTATCACCGCCGAGTTAAGATAAGATTATTTTTTTTTAACATAATAATTTTAGTAAAATATATTTTGGAAAAATCAAGGCAGTGTGAAATAATTGTGTGGGTGGTGCGAAACCTTTTTGAGAAAGGAATATTTTTTATCTATTATTTACTGGGCCCTGATTACAATGGGAAGTTATCATTTATCTTCAATTTTATCTACAAAGAAAAATTAAGTTTTCTGTATGAAAAGCAGAATATGCATTCAAAATTTTTCTTATAAACATGTTCAATTATAGGTTACCAATGAAGATACTTTAAATGTTCATGCAAATTACTCATTTTCATACACCTATATATACATAGGTTTTTCTTTATAGACAGTCGAAGATAACCCTGTTAACTTCCCATTGTAATCGGGGCCCTGGGCTTATGTTCTGTCATCGGCTGGTTCAAGTTTTTACTTTACATATTATGTAACGTTCACCATTCTGTTAATGTTTAATAATTCACATTTCTTTGATTATTGGTATTTGTGTTAATTTTAGTGTTATACTAGTTTTTAAAATTTTAATTAACTTGCACACTAAACAATATAAATGCAAATAAAATAAATAAATTGCACAAAAAAGTTATGTTTACTTTCCCTTCCCGATGACGTGTAGCTAGTACGTACACATTGCATCTAATAACTTTAAAATATCTTTAAAAATAATCAATTCTGGGTTAAGATTTTTGGTACTCCTCCGTTATGCATATCGGTTAATTAAAAAATATATATATAATTAATACTTAGTGGGTACAGAAAAAGCTTTTTTTAAATCGGAGATAAATCACCAATACAATAGAAAGTTTACACATTTGTCGTAAGTTGCGGATATGAAATAAACGAGTACCGAATATGTAATTGTCTCACACACCCTTTACGTCTCTCTCGATACTGCATGTATATTTGGGAGCGACAGAGACAATTTCACGTGTCACATGCACGAACAGCAATATTGCCAGTACTTCTGCCAGGCGCTAGTTAGTAGCTCTCCGAGTTTTCTCTGTGCCAGTTCTTTCGCCCGCGCTACGAGCATTAGTTAATAAATTTTTTTCTTCATATTTTTAGCAATTAGATTTAAAATATTATCACTTTTGACTTCTTACTATAAATAATTTAAACAATTACCTATGAATATTCTATTTTTCCGATTTGAACTTCCTCATTCTTGCATGTGTTATGACTACACAGTACGCAGCACCGTACGCGCGAATATTTTTGGCACAGTAAGGGAAATGTTAAATATTTTTTGCATTTTAGTGGAAATGCACAAAATGGGTCCCATGCAAAAAGTAACATAATATTATGTATTATTATAAACAAGTCGTCTTGGACTTTTTGACAAAATCTCAACATTTGTATTTATTCATAATATTTTTTGACTTAACTTTTTACCGGTACAACTGGTCCTAATGCCCATTATTATTTACTAGTCATCTTTGGTGGATTTTTGCACGGGATTACTTATGACTTTTCCATAAAACAAATGCCTTGTTATTCATGGAACGGTTGATTTACCTGTTTTCAATAATGTTCTCGGTATTTTAATAACGTAAGATAAAATCTATTTTACTGCCATTGCTCATCATAGCTCTTAATTGAATTTATCTATGACAAGATAAAAAAAAGCGGTTAAGGTCATTTCAAGATATAACTTCAAAAATTGTATGCCGACGCCGTGGATGCATAGATAATAACTTATAATCGTCACGTTATGTGTTATGTGACATGCCAACTTCCTATTTTTATTTCAAAATTCGCTTCTTGGATCAACCCTAGCCTAAATAATAAACAGGTACCTATAAGGGTTTTTGGGAACATTGCGACAGGGATTTCACACTTTGCACTCTTAAGGTTTTTGCATTAAAATATATGTCATTAAATTAATTTTAAAAAAGTAAAAGTATTTATTTATTTATATTTTTATGTACATTTTTCACAATTTTAACGTACCTACGTTAATAATAACACTGACAGCTGACAGCTGGTGTCATATCTATGGTGACGAGTTATACCAAAACATATATTAATAAAGGAAATACACATATATCTTTCTCACTGAATGTTTTTTATGTGTGTTATGATTGGCTATCTGTGTTGTTTTTTTCAAATTGAGGACCTTGTTTCAAAAACCTCTAATGTCACAAACCAACAATTTTTCAGGAGTGTTTAAACTGATTACCATGGTTTTACTATTGTTTTTTTTGCCAATTTATTTTTTTTAAAGAAAGAAATATTAGCGTTCTTATAATTTACCTAAATATTTTAATTTTTGTGGCAATTTTCAACGAGTTGTAAATGGAAATCAAGTTGGGGTGGAGTGGGGTTCGAACCTTGGACCTCTTGCCCGTGAGTCCGCAATACTAGCCACGGGACCACAACCCGGTTCATGCCTTTTAACGAAATAAAATCATAGATATACTTTAAGTGCACTTTATGGAAATTGGAAATTTTATAAATATTGTGTGTATATATAATATGTATGTATTAAATAAACTGTTAGTGTGACATTTGCTGTTTTAGACAATATTTGACTTTATGGAGTTCATTCATACAAATTGTTGTGGACAATGAGGAAGTTCAGTGTCTTTTTTTATTTTTTTTATTTGTTAATAGAATATTAAACTAAGCCAAAATTTTTATTTTTATATGTCGTATTATCAGCGCTATGATTTTTTAAAGTTTTGTATTTCTAAAATAACGCGTGTGACGTCAGAGGTTGTTCTCTTGACAGTTCTTCGATTGGTTCGTTTACGGTGACCAAACCGGATATCCTCCAAAGCTTTCATATCATTAAATGGTTCATATGAACCTGTGACGTCATTTAAAGTAGTGCATTTTTTTGAAATATTTTTTATTATTTTTTTCATACATTTTCAAGAAATTTTGCCTTAAAATTTAATGCTCTAATTTTTACCGCGCGCTAGAAAACATTGATTGTATCCAATTTTCCGTAGGGCTAAAGTTCCTCATTGCTGTTTTCACAAAAACACCGTATTTTTAACAGTGAATTTGAGGTACCTAAATTTTTTTTTAGGAATATTGGAAACAACGATTGTATGGACGCATTTAATCGCAAATCCAACAATAAAGTTTTGAACCATTTTGGACATTTAATGTTTTTTGAACGAGGTCTTCAATTGTTAAGGGCAATGCAATATTTGCTATAATTATATAATTATCAGCTAGTATAGGAATAGCGTTCCTATTTTTTATACTTTAGCGGTATTAGGTGTAGGTATTTATAATAATCTATTTTTATCGGGTGTAGTAATTTAAAATAATACTTATTCACAGTTCTAGTTCTTCGTCCTCATATATTACTTTCATACGAGTATTATATTGCAAATGTGTTATGGGCGTAAATAAATAAATAAATGCACAGTAAGTATTGCCTTAATATTCCTAATAATAATTTTTAGTGATTGATTTGGTGTTTATTTTGTAGAACTCCATATTTAAACTTATAATATTAGAAATCAAACACTGACTTGAGTGTCTACTGAACACTTTATTTTATTTTTACAAATATAAAAACAAAAATTTCGTGACAATTGTTTCGCCTTGTTAGGGCATTTTCAAACGAATGTGAAGATTAGATGGATTGAATGTCCTTATATAGTTATTTAATTCAAGGTACTTAAGTAGAAAATATTAATAATCTTATGAACTATATAGCATGTACATTAATCATAATTGAGGGAAAAACCAATGGTTAAGGCCGAGGCTAAGTGTTTAATAGGTTATGGGGAATTTAGGTATTTATATTTGAATTTGATTGATTTCTAATATTATAAGTTTAATAGTTTTTAGCTTTACTCGTTGCTTCATTTCTTATTTTGACTTTACCGATGCCACTTCTAAACGGAAACGGACGTACGACTTGTGAATTATAATGCTCGCAATCGAATTATGCAAATACTAATACAAATGAGTACTAATCTAGATACTTACTTAATAGTTATTTTACTATATGAATCAAATAATTATTATGTCATTTAAGTATCCATGCAGATGCAGGACTATAATAGTCCAGAAACCGCGTACGCGCATCAAACTGATGCCAACTAAACTACTCATAAATGAGTAATTTTACATTTTGGCTATTAGGTACTCTGTAGACGTCGCTTAGTACGCAACTGCCGATTTAAATTTAACTATGCCGTATTATGTGGTTCGTAAGTGTCAAAATACTGCTGAGATTTAAAGGGAATACGGTGAGATCACATTTCATGTGTAAGAAGCGAATTCACGAATAATATTATTTAAGAATTCGATAATTTTACCTGTCAGATTGTTAAATAAAATTAGGTGGACATTTTGTTAGTATTGCCAGGGTAGTCAATTTTTTTACCCGGCTTTCTATTAATAAGTTTTAGTATTATATCAAACGGTATTAATTGTCTTAATTACCAAATTATTATTTAATGTTTTTTTTACGTTTTCCTAATAAAAGTACCTGCTTTTTTTATAGTCCAGTCAGTAAAATATTTTTTGTTGTAAAACATAACATAACACAAAATTACCTTATATTTGTGTTATGATAATATATTGTTCAACTTTGCCTGTCTGGCAACATTACGCGACCACTTCACGCATGCGCGCAGGCAGGATGTCGAATAAAGGGGCACTTTTGGACATAGCAAAATGTATACAAACTTGGTTATACGCGCCTTCTGTAGCTCAATCACAAATAACGATCGACGTGCTTAAAAAAAAGCTAAGCATTTGAGCGATCACAATAAACAATAATGAACATGCTTTAGTTATTGCAGTCAGTCAACGCGTATGTAATCTCTAAGTCAACGCTCGTGTCGGTTTGTTTTTTGTTTTCCTCGTAAATAAATACAGTTCATTGGCGAAAAATCGGCGTTTACTATAAAAAATAATACAATAAATTGCATTTGCAAAATAGTAAGGAGTATCTAATACAAAAAAGTGAAAATCAAATTACAATTACTATAGCGACTGCTTTTCTTGACATTTGGCTGGCCAACTGCCGGATAAATGCAACAAATAGCATGATAAATAATAAATAAATAAACAAAATAAGCAGTTTTGAAATATTTACACCGGTGAAATTCAAATATGTGATCGCGCAGCAGGATTATACGTCGCGAAACGTAAATATTTTGACATTTAATATTAGGTATTCACGGATGTTCCACTGTGATCGCGAATACGATAAACCACCATGGTGAGAATTTGTTATCACATCGCTTATTAGCACGTCGATAGTTATTTGTGATTGAGCTACTGGTATATTATAACTCTATGAATGCAAATATCAATATTGTCTTAATTCTGTAATATTAGCAGCTGAGAGGATCCTTACGGAGGTCAAAATTTATTTATTTACAAAATGACAATAAAAGTATTAATTAAAGTTCGAACGATATTCATTTGAGTACTAAAATATAGCCGACTGTGGATTGTATTGTTAATAAATGGTTTAACGACTGTAATATCCTATGCAAATGGCCTATAAACGTTTGTTATTACTTATGTACAGGATGGCGCGCGGCTCTTGTGTTTTTTTAATTGAAATGAAACACTGCTAACGTTTCAAATCTTTTTTTTTTGCATTTACCACAGTATGGTAACATTGATATTACACGGTTTTGAAAATGGTATTAGGTAAATATCGTTTTCATGATCCACACATTCACGAAGCCCTTTTCGGAAATTTTTCGTTCACTGTTGTTTGATCGTTAGTAATATTTAAAAATTGAAAGTAATAATTATAAATTTTAAAAACATAATCTTTTTGTATGAAAAAAGTAACACTTTTAAATTTTATATTTGAAGCATTAACTTTGTGGTTATTCATTATAATAAAATAAAAAAACAACTTTGTTTTTAACCACTTTTTTTTTCCACCGACCGGTTTCTAAGCAAACAAGTTTCTTCGTAGTATTTAGTTAACATGATAAAAATAAAATAGGAATTAATTCGTTTGTTACGTAAACCTTAAACCGTCGGTGGAATAAAAATAAAAAATAAAAAATTAGTGGTGAAAAACAAAGATGTTTTATTTATTTTATTACTTTTAAATTTGTTTTCCTATTACTTTTGATTTTTAACTATAACTAATGATTAAACATCCCGGCCTTAGCATAGCGATAGGTAGGTATATTGGTAGTTGCCTGAATATTGTCTTTAGAATGTCCAGGGTCTGGGGACGATTGCTGTAAACGAGGGTCTTCGGGAACCCCACAAGAAAAATCACACGGGGCTAAATCGGAAGAGCGCGTAGGCCAGTTGAGGGCCCCTCTTCTCTGTTGCAGACCAGTTGAAGGGAAGGTTTCTCTAAAAAAATCCATTGAAACCCTCACTGTGTAAGCTGTATAATTTTGCTAGAACCACTCATCCGCTAGTTCCATAGCTATGAGAGCTAACATAAAAATTCGCGGTTATAGCACGACCGTTCTCTTAAATAACTGAAGGGCTGATGATCCTTATTTTTGGTACGACACACTATACAGTGACCCCGTCCGAGTGAAGGGATATTAAACGGAAAGCCACCCCCCCCTCTGCACAGCGATAATCTAGCGGCTTGTGAAAAGTAGGCCTCTACCGAAAAAACTCTCCTCCACCCACCACAGCATGTTTACGACTGAAAACCAATGGAACACAACTTTTGCACCCTGTCTCTTCCTCTAACGAGATCTACCCTTACCCTCTGCGACCCCCTCGGTCTTCATGGCGCCCTTAAAAAAAAACACAAATGCCGCGTGCCACCCTGTACATCTCTTCACTTGCAAGTCTAGTATGCAGTTACTGAGTAGCTTTTACCTTTTATACTACGATTACTAACTTATCTACTCCACGAGAAATATGTAGTAATAACCTACCTATACTCGAAGTAGGTTATTGCTAACTCCATATAAATACATGTAAATTTACCTCGTTTAATATCTGGTTTTAAGATACGATTTTTCTCAGCGCATCGGTAACCCTTTAACCCGGAAACGAAGTCAGTCCACACCTGTGTGCTAGTAATTTTGGATGCATGTTTTTGGTCGTTTCAGGTTCCACAAAAAATCTTGTCTGTGATGCGACTTTTGTAGCTTGATTCCGTTGATTACGAAGCATAAATCATTTTAATTTTATATTCACAATTCGTTCAGAGTTTGAATCGAAGCATTATAATGAATAAGTATAGTATGTAGGTATAACAAAAATGCAAATATTTATGTTTCTTTGTGTGAAAATGTTATTCGGTCTAAGTATATATATTTTTTAAATACGTAAAAAAAGGTATTGTAGATTTATATTTAGTTAAATATGCATAACCTGGAAAAATTGCCACGTTATTTACTTGAATCTAAGCGGTTCAATTAACGCTGTACTTACCTTATTATAAATTAAAATCATAAAAGCTGGTAATCAAAAAAAATATATATGTAAGGTAAAAGCAAACACAATATCTTGTAGAACAGAAAACAACCATTGCTATTTTGTTTTCTATTGATGCTCAATTTTAAATTTGAAAAAAAAACAGACAAAACTTATGTTAACACCTAATACCTACATAATGCGGAACTTCAGCCCTACGGGGAATTGGATACAAATAATGTTTTCTTGCGCGCGGTAAAAATTTGAGCATTAAATTGTATCGCAAAGTTTCTTGAAAATGTAAGAAAAAAATAAAAACGCACTATTTTGATTGACGTCACTGTTCGTATGAACCAACCGATGATGTGAAATCTGTGAAGGATATCCGGTTGGCTTACCGTTAACGAACCAATGGGAAGAACTAACAGAGAACAACCTCTGACGTCACCCGCGGAGTTATTTCAGAAATACAAAATTTAAAAAAATCATAACGCTGATAATACGATATGTAAAAAAGAAAAAAAAAATCTTAGTTTAATAGTCTATTAACAAATAAAAAAAAATAAAAAAAGACTGAACTTCCTCATTATGTGTTTTTATTATGACCCATTTTCAAAGCTAAGTTATATATTCTTCTAATCGATTCTTTTTTTTTTCGGATAAATAAAAAAAAAAATGGTCAAGTAGAACCTAATGGTTATTTGTTTTACGATACTCAAGTGTCTTCCACAGCCTAAGGTTAACAGTTTTGTTTCAAAATAAAATATTTAATATATGTTTTAAAAAAAATAATATTTTTATTGGAATTTTAACTGTAATATTTTGTATTATACGATATTATGGATGGACTACCACTCACACCCCTATTTTTTAATATGTTTCGGCGCCCGAAATCCGCCGCCTGCTATTTTGACCAAATTTATGGGGAAGAAATGACATTTCCGCATGTTCCATTAACGTTATGCGTAACGCAATAATTCCATTACATTGGTCCATTGCATTCAATCGTCCATTTTCTCCTTGATTGATCGTCTGTTGAATTTTATTTTATTTTTTATTTATTTGGATAACCAACAGCTATAATTATCACATATTTATATAACAAAACAAATAACAAATAAGCCAATTACAGGTTTTCACAAGTAGCATCACAGTAAGTTAGAAAAGATTCTCGAACATAAAATGAATAGTAATTAAATGTAAATTTAAAAGAAAAGAAAAAAATACTACGAGTTATTTCGAAAGCAAACGCCGCACGTTATTAAGATTATTTTCAAATAAATCTATGTTAAATGATTTATTAATTACATTAAAATTATTAAAAGTTCGCCATAAATATGAATTTTGCCTATAATTAGATGAAACCAGAGGTATGTGAAGAAGAGGGTTATTTCTTAAAACTTTGGAAGGAACATTGATAGAAAGTTTGCAAAGTAGTTCAGGACAGTCAATTGAACCAGAGGCAATTTTAAGTAAATAAATTATATCCGCTATTTCACGACGTTTTTGCAGAGGCAGTAGGTGATGTTTTTTACATATATGAATATACTGGTCAGATTTAAACTCAAGTTTCAACCGGAAACACATGAACTTTACGAATTTTTTTTGAATATTTTCAATGCGTGATATCTGCACATTGTACATAGGATTCCATATTTGTGATGCATATTCTAAGTTGCTTCGCACTAATGTACAGTAAAGGATTTTAAAGAATGTGTGTCAAGAATTGAACAAGTTAGCAACTTTACTCTATGATTTTTTTTGTTTTATGGCTTAAAAAACCAATTTTTTTCCATTTTATAAGCCCCTTTTTTTCACTTTATAAATATTTACGCAAATAATCTTTCGCAATAAAGTTATTTGTGTTTTTATGAAATTCTAAGATCGATTAAATACATTTTTCCACTTCGGTCCGAAATCGGCTGAAACTTCGGCTCAGCCGAAACCTGCAGTCGGGATGTGTCGGATTACGTTCGGCTGTACTCGGTGCATATTATGGCTGAATGACAAGTTCTTGTGAGTTCTAGCTCTTCTAGTTCACTCTATCGCAAAAAAATATTTATTTTGCGCATTTTTTGTGCTTTGACTTATGTTTGTTTTTGTTTGCAGATGGAAAGCGAGTATATACAAGCTAGTATGGCTGGACCTACTGTGCTTCCTCATCATGTACTACACCCTAAACTTCACCTACAGGTGGCTGCTAGACGAAGCGGGTAAAAGGTACGCCATAACTATCCATTGGGTGACAAACATTACTAACAACCATACATTGGGTGACAAACATAACTCACAACCATATATTGGGTGACAAACATTACCAACAACCATTCATTGGGTGACAAACATAACTCACAACCATATATTGGAATACAAACATTACTCTCATCCGTATATTGGATAACAAACATTACTTTCAACCATACATTGGGTGACAAACATTACTAACAACCATACATTGGGTGACAAACATTACTTACAACCATACATTGGGTGACAAACATTACTAACAACCATTCATTGGGTGACAAACATAACTCACAACCATATATTGGAATACAAACATTACTCTCATCCGTACATTGGATAACAAACATTACTTTCAACCATACATTGGGTGACAAACATTACTTACAACCATGCATTGGGTGACAAACATACTCACAACCGTACATTGGATGACAAACATAACTCACAACCATATATTGGATTACAAACATTACTCTCATCCGTACATTGGATAAAAAACATTACTTTCAACCATACATTGGGTGACAAACATTACTTGCAACAATACAATGGGTGACAAACATTACTCGCAATCGTAACTACCTACATTGCGAGTCAAACATTACTCACACATCAACTGATTTCACACCAGTCGCGGTCATACAAATCCACATGACACTGTAAAATTAGGGTGGATTGATTAGTCAGTCTCATGGTGTACTGGTGAGTGTGCTTGGCTGCCATTAAATAAATAAAATTAATACAATAAAGAACAATCCACCCTATGGAATTTTATAGTGACATGTAGATATATCAATTTATAAAATCGTCTGAAATAATTGGGTTGCTGTTGATTTTACAAATGATGAAATGATTGTCACCATTCATACAAAATTCATTGTTAAAATAACTTTTAACAGTATTTTCTAAATAATAAGACGATCTTGGGAACTCAATCACGAATGAAGAAGTTCGTTTTTTTAAAAAATATTTTTATGTATCGTATTATCATCGATACGATTTTTTCAAGTTTGTAAAAAAAAAAAATACTCCGCGCGTGACGTCACTAGTTCTTTTCTGTGAGTTGTTCTAAATGGTGGGTGGTTGGCTCTATCTACCATTGGTTGATTTATAAGAACTTGTGACGTCATTTAAAGAAGTTCATTTTTATAAATTTTTTCATCCATTTTATAGAAACTTTGCCGCACAATTAAATGCTCTAATTTTTACCACGTGTAAGAAAACATTTTTTATATCCAATTTCACGTAGCACTGAACTTCCTCATTATACAGGATTACTGGTTAAGTCGACCTAGATCCTTTAATTCGTTGTAGTTTTCATCATTCCTGACTGATTTGACTATGAAACACCGTACCCCAAACTTAACCGTTTTCAAACTATTGCATATTGATTTTTTTTTTTTTTTAATCGGATTTTTGTCTATTGGCCTAAGTTTTTGGCTTTTTTGCCTCTGATCTTTCCTTCAAAGCCTTTCATCAAAGTTTTTTTTCTAAGAATTCTGATAATACCCTAGCTTGTTATACCTTGTTGGATAGCTGATAAAACGTAGATATTTTTTGATTTATCTGCATTATAACTGTCATAGACTTTTTTTGAAATATTTTGGAAAGAAAAATATATTTTGTTCAAATTTATTTCAATTTATAACTATCAAGCGTCTATCCAGTCGGTTCAGTAAACTGCAGTTTTTGGGTTGAGAATAATAAAGCAACATATATCTACTATATAAACATCGCAAACACAAATAAATTAGAGGCAAAAAAGCCAAAAAAATTAGGCCAATAGACAAAAATTATTTTATTTTTTAAATCGTAAAATCGTACTTAACCAGTAATCCAGTACATATAAAAACGGACGGATTTATTTTTTTTAGTAAGTCAATTATTTTTAAAAATGTAGACTTTTTAGCCTGTTTCATAAACAAGAAATTTAAAAAATATATTTCAGTTCAGTGGATTTAAAAAAAAAAGTTAATAGACCATTAAACTTTCAATTCAATTTTAATATTTCGTATTATCAGCGCTATGATTTTTTAAAGTTTTGTATTTCTGAAATAACTTCGCGTGTGACGTCAGAGGTTCTCTTCCGCTTATTCTCGATTAGTTCTGCCAATTGGTCCATTGACGGCAAGCAAACTGGAAATCTTCCATAACTCTTATCATTAGTTGATTCACATGAACCAGTGACGTTGTTCGATGTAGTTTGTTTTTATTAAAATGTATTTTATTATTTTTTTCGTACATTTTCAAGAAACTTTGCCGTACAATTTAATGCTCCAATTTTTACTGCGCGCAAGAAAACATCTGAGGGTATTAGAAGCATACTTAGAAATCTCCATTGAAGGAGTTACTGAGATAATTTGCGATAAACTTTGAAAAAAGAATTGTGTTTGCGGTGTCAAGTAGTATAATTGAAATCTGTTTTTGCAAGATTTAGAGACGGCTTTGAATATTTCGGTTTTATGTATAGTTTATTTTGGCATCAAAAACGGAAAATGAGTTTTTAATTTTTTTTAATGAGGGCATTTTTTGTATCCAATTTCCTGTAGAGCTGAAGTTCCTCATTGAGATGTTATTTAAATATCAATAAAAATAAATAAAATATCTAATGAAATAAATATAAAAATTGGGAATATGAATATTTGTACAATTTTGGTACTGTTAAATTGAGTTAATACGAGTACAAACAAATTAATTACAAAGACAAACCGTCATAAATTATTGCCATTACTGAATAATTCAGTAAGTAATGGCAATAATTAGCGTTCCGTTTGTGATGCTTTTAACCAAAGATAAAATAATACTTCTTTTAACCATAAATAATCATGATTTATTTTTAAAAAAAACATATTTATAATATGTTATTCTTAGTGATGTATTGACCGTTGTGAAGGATTCAATTTATTCGTCAGTAAAATTTATTGCCTTAACATTTTATATAAGTACTCATTATCAATCCCGCGTCAGCACCTTATGGTGCATAGAGCACTGCATTAGTTCACTGAATGCAGTGTATCACTATCATCTGTTTACATAACAGTAAGGTCATCAGTAATTTGCAATAATTAGAGCAGTTAGAAGGAACATGACTTTTGCAGTACAATAAGCGAGACGCAGTATTTGGAGTTAATAAAAAAAATTGTAGTCGGGGACTGCATTTCACCCCCTAGGGTGTTAGGTATTTAGATAAACATATTACACCATCATCATAATTCCCTTTCCGCACCGAATGATGCATAGGGCACTGCACTGGTACACCAATCGCGGCATGTCTTGATCATTTTTTGTTACATGAAGGTAAGATTGGCGGCCTCCGTGGTGTAGTGGTCAAGACGCTTGACTCACACACGGAAGGTTCCGGGTTTGATTCCCGGTGAGAACACATAAATTTAAAAATGTGCTTTTCATCAAGCCTGGGTGTTCTGTAATGTAATTCACCACTGTAATTGGGCCTCCTGGCCTGTTGTGGTGCAAAAAAAATAAAAAAATAAATAAAGATGATAAGTCCTACGGTTCAGGTGCCAGTCCATGACTATGAAATGAATCACCTTTTTAAATAAATATTTCATGTCAACCATGTCGGGAATCGCACCCGAGACCTCTCGCATGGTAGCTAAACGCGCTGACCACTATACCACGAGGCCGACGGAGATGGAGCTTTTTTTTTGTCATCGACTGGTTCAAGTGACCACTTTATACACCGTGAAACATTTACCATTTACACAATGGTGAATGTTACATAGTAGTAAAGTGGGCACTTTAACCAGCCAATGACAGGTCGTAAGCCCTGTAAATGCCGAAACGTTGTTAAAATTTGTAAGTCTTCAACTTTTGGAAGTGATAAATATTCTAAAGGTACTAATTTTTAACAATAAATGCCATATTTCGGTACTAAAGCTGAAACGTCCATATTCCCTTCTCCGTCTCTGTTGTAATATGTAATTATCAATCAATTTCAAAAAAAGAACATCTGCGATGCCTTGTATGGTATGATGCCTCAACACGGGACTTTCGTTCCATGGAGTTGGGACTTGCATCTCAAAAAATGTTTTATTGAATGTATTTATTTATTTAACACTTTATATACATATACAATTTATATAAATATAAGGGCGGGCACATTGCCTACAGGCGATTTCTTCCTACCTATCCAAACCGTATGGGGAAATGCGTTACATCTATTTCTGAACTTTCAGGACATTCGAAGGAATCGTGCGCTATTGTTTGGCCTATAGCGAATTGATCCCCCTGTCCTTCGTTCTCGGCTTCTATGTGTCCATTGTCATGACAAGATGGTGGAACCAGTACATCACCATCCCCTGGCCAGACTCTATAGCCGTGTTTGTCAGTGCAAATGTTCATGGTCAAGTAAGTCTACCCAAACTATTCAATACATAACTCATTACTTATGTACAATTTATTCAAAAGATTTCCATGCTTAATTTAGCACATGCAATATTAATCTTTTTTCAATATGGATTGACTGATTTGAGTATTTTGTAAGGCATGGCTGTTTGATCATAAGTAAATATTAAAAATCGGTAGTAACTAACAATGATTTTGAAAGTGTTTCATTTTGTACAACAAATAATGTTTAAAATAAATAGCTAAAAAAATCTAAATCTAAAAATACCTAAAAAAACCCACTGACTGAACAACACGCCCTTTCTCTTTAGAATTATTTCTATGATCATTAGGTACATTTTAAATATAAATTCAATAAGTATTTTATTGTAAAAATAAAAAAAAACCTAATATTAAACCATTGAGACATTTTTTTTACGAACCTATTAAAAGGAGGAAAGAAAACAAATTTACAACTGAAACATTTCAATATTTATCAGAGACTAGCTTTTACTCGCAGCTTTGTTCGCCTGGTATTAGGAAGAAATTATTTAATTAATCAGTTTTCTTTGTCTGAAAATAGCCTGTATTGATTGCCGGCCCTCTAACTATCACTATTCAAAAAATAATTCAACTAAATTGACAATACTGCAGTGAGGGGTACAATGAAAGCTTTTAAAGTTTCTTTGTTTTGTTATTTTCGCGGTTTGATTGTAAATAAATATTAAATTTTCGCTTAATTAGTTTTTTAAAAATTGGATATGCGAAACTGAAGAAAGACACAAGTCTTTATGAACATTACAATATTTGAGTTTGTCCAAATGTTCATAGACAAAAGACTGGATTTCACCCCCTCGGGGGTCATTAAGATTAACAAATTACAACAGGGATGGAGAATACCTTAAATAAGGGAATATGGAAGTCAAGTCATTTACAGGGCTTATGACCTGTCATTGGCTGGTTTAAGTGGCCACTTTACACACTGTGTAACATTCACCATTTTGCCTATGTTTGAACATCCATATTTCTTCAATTCTTCCATCTGTTGATTCAAACATAGTCAAAATGGTGAATGTTACACAGTGTGTAAAGTGGCCACTTAAACCAGCCAATGACAGGTCATAAGCCCTGTAAATGCCTTGACTTCCATATTCCCTTATTTAAGGTATTCTCCATCCCTGTTGTAATTTGTTAATCTTTATGAACAGTTTTGGGAAAGGGGTGGATGCTTTCATTGTATTAAAAAAATAGGACAATCCTTTATTCTATGTCGACGTAGTATCGTCATTCTCTTTTATTATTTATTCATTTTTCCACTAAGAATTTTCCTAAAGGAGTGAGATGTTTTTTTCTAGATGAAAAGTAGCCTGTTTCACTTCTCATCTCTCCGGCTATCCCTATGCAAAAAACCATATCAATCGGTATTTCCATTGCGATGTGACGGAAACACAAACAATCAGATAAACACACTTTTGCATTTATAATATTAGTATGTATAGATAAACAAAATGAATACTATAATTTTTGTATACAAAAATATAAATAAAGTAATAATAAAACAGATTCCGTTGTACTTGTTGCACTACAAAATGAGTGTGAAATTTTAAATTAATACAAATGAATAATGTTGCTGCGAGTGTGACTCACTCGTAGTTTATACGGACCAGGTTATAACAGTCAGAACACACTTCGAGTTAGACTCATTATTCTGTCGCAATGGGTTAAATCAACAAATTTGGAATAACCAGTGACTTAAAGATGTCGCAAAGTTGATAAAATCAAACAGTCTCGACAATCTTAACCTAAAAAATATCTATTCTTTAAATCGTTAAAACTATTAAAGAAACTATTTATAAGTACAGTAGACATGGTCATGGCAAGATCTAGGTAGACTTGGCAAGTGTTTCATCTTTAACCCAGTAGTGATAACACCGTTAGCTTCTTGAATGCTTGCCTTTGCTGTAGGAACACATCGACAGTATTGTTTAATGAGATTTTGTTAACTGTTCCGAGGATCCTTTGTAGAGGTGAGAAGAATCCAACGTTGGTTCTAAAATTTCCTACAGCAAATACATCATTGGTGCGCTAGTTACGGTAAGGTACATTGCGGTTGTTACTGGTTTTTCAAAATTTGTGGATTTTAATATCACTTATCTTTTATTTGTATGATAAATTACAATGAACTTCGTCCAAGAATCTTCACTAACACACTGGAATGTTTGAAATAAAATAGGTATGGTTTAAATTGCAATATGTTTGTTTTTGGCTTTTACACTTTGCACTGTTTGGTTTTGTTACTAATCGATTCATCTTTTCCTTTGTGTTTTGTCTTTTCACTTATTGTATACCTCACTCGTGCCGTTCTCATATTATTTGTGCTTTGAACATTGAGTGATTTGGCGGGTTCTGAGCAGAATGGTTTACAGGACGAGCGCGGGCGGCTAATGAGGCGTACCATGATGCGATACGTGTGCCTCTGTCTCACTATGGTGCTCACGATGATCTCTCCCAAGGTGAAGAAAAGGTTTCCCACCCTGGACCACCTGATAGAGGCTGGTCTGCTGCTAGAGAATGAAAGACAGATCATATTAGACCTGAATGAGAAGTTCCCCAAACATTCAAAGCACTGGTATGTAGACTTCTAGTTTTGATGTCAAGTGATACTAAACTTGTTTCGCCTTATAAATCAATAAATTATTGCAATAGATGTCTCTTGCTTTGCAGAGAACATAAAATAAATATTTTGTAACCTTAAAATTCTATTACAAATTGTTGATTTTCATCTCTGTTTATACTTTAATGCATCGTGCTCTGTGTGCCTTACAAATCCTTAAATATATAAAAAGTGTAACCTGATCAACTCAAAATATTTATTGTATTTATTTAAACGTACAATACAACACTACTGCCAGTTACAATGTACATATTATATTATATTACTAGGTAATTACAAAAATGTGTTTTTAAAAAAAAGCACTACAAATTATTAGGGTTCAACATATAGTCCATAAAAACAATAGTAAACAATGATGAATACGTCACTAATACACATCATGATACACAGTTAGATAGGAAGAGTCTAAAGCTGGTAATCCCAGCATGGAAAAGATCCACCTCTCTCGGTAGGCTGTTCAACAGACTAATCATTCTCCCCACAGGCATCATTAACGGTAAATTTGTCCTCCATTCTGGAAGAACAAATGGTCTGTGTTGCCTATCTCTTAAATAGTTGCTTGTTACATATAATTTTATGCCCTACAATATTGTTGACGAAACTTACTGGTCCGAGAAGAAGTATATATATTTTTTAATTCTGGCATTGCCTAATGTGTAGATGGAATAATTCAGTGAGATGAATCTCACCGGCATAAGTTTCAGCTCTTTAACTTCACAAACATCAACAGATGGAAGAATTGAAGGAATATGAATGTTCAAACATAAGCAGAATAGCGAATGTAAAGTATGTAAAGTGGCCACTTAACCTTTTATAGGACACCTAGAACAAAGTGGTACATAAAAATATCACCAGAATTGAGTTCTATATTTTCTATAATTTTGTTATAAGTCTTACATCACAAGAGTTTTGTAATAATGTACCCTGGTAGATCAGTCTACTACTCAAGTTTTTTAAATGCAGTACCTATGTTTATATCTTAAAAAAATAACATTGTATATAGGTTTGGAAGACGTAAATAATATAAAAAGTGTCCTGTAAAGGGTTAAACCAGCTAATTACAAGGCATAAGCCCTGTATATGCATTGACTTCTCAATTCCCTTCTCTAAAATGTTCTTCATCTCTGTTGTAAAAGATTATATATTAAAATGCAAATATATTTCTTTTGAGTACAGAGAAAATACTACATATTTAGTTGGGTAAATAGTGACCTCTTTCGACCCATGGCTTTAAACTAGGTCAACTTTATGTAGTGATAATAGGTTGTCAGTTGACTGTCTGTCATCTTGTATGCAATTTATTTCTTTATCTCTACCGTTATTATTTTATGTACTGGGAGTTTAATAAATATTCATTGTCACTTTATAATTACATACTAATTTTAATTTAAAACTATTTTGTCACAACTTACAACATCATTGCGCCGGCAATATCTGTCAAGTAACATTTGAAAAAAATTTAAGGAGATAATTTAAACAATGTATCTTTTGATGATGAATCTTTTTTCTACATATTTTTTTTTAATTGAGAACAAGAAGGACAAATACGTAATTTATTTTGAAAAAATATTTTAGCATATATAATAAAAATATATAAGTTGAAACAAAATTGTGTAATCATGAGAAATTAAAAGTAATAATCGCTTAACAGATATTGCTGGCGCAATGACGTATAGTTACATAACTGCGTGATTTTAAAAAGAAGTTTATTTTGCAAAAGAAATATTGGCCTTTACTTTTTTTTTTTTTCTTAATGGCCAACTTAACATAGAAAATTCCTATTTAGTCAGGACTCTGGACCCGACACGTAATTTGTAGGTATAATAATACATTTTTAACTCCAATTTATAAAATTTCAATTTGAGAAAAACATATATTTACTATGCAGAAGAAATAGTAGAGAAGATACTTATTGGTGTATGAAACCAATAAGTTACTACTTCATATGTAAATTATATGAGTTTCACTGTTTATTATTATAGGCAATCTGTAGAACTATTTTCTTTCAGACAGTTAGCCAACTTTGAGTTATTTTGTATTCCAGGCTCCCGATAGTGTGGTCAGCTAGCATCGTAACACGGGCACGGAAGGAAGGAAGGATTCGGGATGATTTCGCCGTGAAGACGGTGATTGACGAACTCAACAAGTTCCGAGGACAGTGTGGCCTTTTGCTCAGCTATGATACCATTAGTATTCCCTTAGTGTACACTCAGGTAGGACGCCCTTTAATCTAATAAGGTTTATTTAATATGAAAGACTAATAATGTGCAATAGTAAAAATGTTTCTACACTTGTATGCATTGATATTATTTGCGCCAAATATAACAGTAGTGATGTAATATTATTTATTTTATTAGGTAAACAAACAGTATTTACAAAATGTATTGTCAATTTTTTGCATTATTAGTATAAGCCAGTAGTGTAATCAAAAAAATTGTTAATTAAAATTATGTTCATTAAAATAAATGTAGAAGATACGAAATTCAATAGATGTATATAATAATAATAATAATTAGTTCAATATGTGCTTCTCTCAATATAACTTGACTTTACTTAAAATTACATTCATTGTCGTAAAAAATATCAATCTCGGTGAATCTATAGTTATATTGCCCGCATATTTTATTTATTTATTTTTTATTTGACATTTTATATACATATACAATGTATATACATATAAGGGCGGGCATATTGCCTTAAGGCAATTTCTTCCTACCTACCCAAACCGTTCAGTTTGAGAAAATTATAAATACATGGACATATTGAATCTTGCATATTCTAAGTACTGTAGATTGTTTTAAATAGTTAGTTGACGCATTGTCTGTGTAAAACAGAAGATTTTGTGATATTATGTAATTAACAAACTAAGTCAATCTAAACTCTTGTGCGCACGGTTTATGCTATGGCTTTTTAACAATTTCATACTCTAAAACATCAATTTGCTTCATGGTTTCTAAATAAACAGAATTTTCAAATCAGAATCTTCATAATCATAAAAATAACATATCTCAATTATCATTTCAAGTATGCTTTTATGTATATATTCTTTTTCTGTTGATTTAAATGATACTCTTATTTTGTTTTTTTTAATACTACTATATTTTATTATTATTTTGTTGATTTTATTGATACCACTATTTTGTATATTTGATTATCTGTGATTATCAATTTGGATAATTTTATATTTTAAAAATTATTTCAGATTATCTTTTTTGCATTGTATTCTTTGGAATTTGATTATTTATTACATTTACCTTTTTTTTCTAGATTGTTATTCTATGTCATAATAATTTAATCTATTTAATTTTACTATGTATTTTTATTGTGGCTTGACACGGGCATAGCCTAAAAAGCCTTAATAAGTTCATAAATATTTAATTTTGTAATTTTTAATGAATAAATAAATAATTTTTAATTAAAAGGGTAGATAAATTGAACCTTTCGCGGTAATTACCTTGAGTTTCTTTATGCTAAATCTCTTCACAAAAAAGTTGTACTTTTGTGGGGAATTACTACCGATAATCAGATTATATTGAAAAGGCTTTGATGTTCCTTCACTCGTGTTACTTCGACCCAAAAATAATTTTTAATTAATTATAGTTTTATTTTATGACAGTAATAAGTATTTATTATTTGTGTTTTTTTCCATTTGTAGGTCGTCACTCTGGCTGTTTACTCGTATTTCGGAACTGCCATAATGGCTCGCCAGTGGACTGAAAACCAAGTCAATACCAAGTCTTCTTCTGCCTCAGATTATATCAACACTATCGATATTTACTTCCCCATTTTCATCACCCTTCAGTTCTTCTTCTACATGGGCTGGCTGAAGGTGGCCGAATCACTTATTAACCCATTTGGAGAAGACGATGACGACTTCGAAGTCAATTGGATGGTTGACAGAAATATTCAGGTACGATGTTAAGCAGTACATCATCTTCAAATTACTGCAAAGAAACTCTTTTTTTTGGAATCCTAAATCTGTGAATTACTGGGTACTAGATTAAAATATGTTTTATGCCTGTTTATCTCATCATCATCATTACCTTTTCTACATCTAATGGTGCATAGGGCACTGAATTGGTACACCAACCACGAGTAAAATCATTTTTCATTCCAAAATTCAGTAATAATCTCGTTTATGGGTAGAATAAGAAATATGATAAAAAAGGACTTGTATTCTTATATACGAGTTGTTTATTTCTAAAATCCGCTGTCTCCCTATGGCGGCCATAGTCATGACCGCAATGGAAGGTAAATATAAATAAAAACATAGAAATTCCACAGAAAAGGGCAATGAGAATAATACTAAAAGCTAAAATGCATATTATATTCAAATGAATAAATAATTTATAAAGAAATTTACTTTCTCACTGTCAAATAAATTTAAAAAATAACTAATAAAATGTTGATATTTTCATTTATTAAATTATTTTGGGAATATATCTAATAAAAATATAAATTTAAAAACCGAAACCATGCATATGAAACTAGAGATAAAGAAAGATAAGACTACCAGTGAAGAAAAAAAACACCTCAAAATTCACAGTACTAGCTCGGGTTTAAAATGGTTTTTTAGTTATCTGAGGAAATAAAAGAAAAAGAAAGCTTAGAAATATAAAAATAAATTATGCTATTGATAAATTTTGGATGATTTATTTAGCTCGGTTTTTGTAAAACTCACCTCTTGTCAGAATCCAATAATGAATTCCTGAAAATGATTTATTTAGAGTTCTCGAATGAGCAGGTAAAATGATTTGTATTTCAGGTGTCATACATGATAGTGGACGAGATGCATCACGAGCACCCGGAACTGATAAAGGACCAATACTGGGACGAAGTGTTCCCCACAGAGCTGCCCTACACGCTGGCCACCGAGTCCCAGCGCGAGAGTGTCCCCATGCCCTCCACGGCCAAGATCGACGTCCCGGCCAGCCAGCAGGTCCTCACCATGTCCCCGTCTGGCGTGAAGATGGACGACTTGGTGCGTGAGCCCAGCGTTAGTTACAAGTTCCCCCCCGCCGAGGTTAGATACCCACGTACAGTCGCCTGCATGATGGTTGCCACTGGATTACGTGCTAATCACCGGTTATGGTTGTAAGCCTCACAATGGTACATAGCGCATCTTCCCATACTTGCGTGTGGTGGATGACGTTCTCTAGGTAGTCTTCTACCCTTTGGTATTTTACTGTGAAATAACTAAACTTGAAATTTCAATAACTCTTCCTGCATGTTTCTGTTTAACCATTGACCTATTAATACACATAGACGCACCCTGAACCCTCAAAAATGATGACACTTAACTAATGCCCAATTCGTATTTAGTCATTCTTTGACCGCCAGCCGGGTGTGACGTGAGTTTGGCATTTAGAATCAAAATGCCTGCTTGTGTCGTGAAACCGCGTGAAAATCGTTCGGATAAACATTGTAAAAATAATGCTATATCTTTTCACTAGGAAGTATTTGTTTATAAGTTATTGATAAAGTTTTTTAATAATTAATATCCAAATAAAAGATTAAGAATAATTTATTTTAAATGTCAAACTACATCTAGCGGACTAAAAATGAAGCTCTTCTTTCTAACAGGGGTGCACTTGTAGGAATACTATCTTAAGAATATAATAAATGTGAGTTGATATTATTTTAGCATTCTGCAACATCCAGTAAAAAGAAATTAATGTCTAGAAATAAAAAGAAATTAAGGAAAGAATCTGATTAGGATCCATAAAAAACTAATGATGTTTGGAAATATTGGAATACAATCTTTTTTACACACCAAAAATGAGAATCGTCCCACTTTTTGTAGAATATGCAGCCCTGGTGTAAAAAAAAACAAACTTCGTAACCATGGGTACGATTTTGTGTCTATGTGTATTAATAGGCTAATGTGTTTAACAATGAAAACTGACCAACTACGGAAATCAATTCTTTTAAGAGACTTTTATAAATATGTATTTTTCCTTCTAACTCTTAAAAGACTGTGCTAAAACATCCCTCTGCAACTTGGTCTTGCATTAAGCAAAAGATGAGCTATTTTCAAATGCAGGTATATACGGTTCAATGAACTATTTTCCATAATTTATAAAAAATATCTTTTGATTTATGCCTGTTATAGCAAAATACAACATAATTATTTAAAAAAAGAGAAATATCAAGTTTTGTATTCTATGTAGATTCGTGTGACATCATCACAAAAGTTAAAAGATTTCTCAAAAGCACACAAATATTTTGTTCTCCTATAGAATTAGGAATTCTAAATACTTGAATCTCTCTAGTTCCATAAATTTTATTAAAAAATATATGTATATATTATATGGCGATGTTATTTTCAATAAGAAGTTAGCTCATGTGTTTGGCCAATTGACCATTTTTGGCATTCTATCTTACCAAGGTATCAATATTAAAGATTTCCATGGATATTGAACAATTTCGAGGTTTGATAACTTTTTTTATTTTGTTTATGTGTTGAGGTAAGTTTGATAAGTCTTTTTATAACCATGATTTTTGTGAATAGGCTGCTTTCTCAATATAATTGATCTTATTACCGACAGAAAACAAATAACTATTCTGATCAGTGTTTGGTATAAGTGTTCACTGTTCACTACTAACCTGTGTGGGCCATTAACATTTTGTTAAACTTACTAACTTCTTTATTGTATTAATAATAATGGCTTCTAATGTTGCATACTTTTTATGATAATTAACTGTTTAAATTAGAGATGGGCCGACTATGACTTTGGCCGACTACCCGACTGGCCGACTAGTCGGTTCCAAAAGGCTGACTAGTTGGCCAAGTCGATCATTGCTTTCGGTGGAGTTCGTGTGGCATCAGCAATGTTCGTGGCACTTTGTTTACAACTGAGTCTCGCATTTGACGCGCGATCATGTCGGAACAGGTTTTTTTTACAATGTGTTTCTTTTTTGGGTGATACTGTGTTTGTTGGATTTGTTCCGACGTTTCGGCTATCATTGCAAGAGCCATCTTCAGGGTGAACTGAGTGTTTTGTAGAAAAAAGTGTGTGTATGGGGTATAGAAAGGGCAGAAACTCTAGCTTTTTTACATCACAATTTTTCTTTGATTAAAAAATATAAATAATTTAACAAGAGTAACATGCTCTTAACACTTTTTGTTTGCCATTTTTTGTTCAATGATACTCACTGTGACGTAACTATGTGTATCATACTTTTATTTGTAGGTTAGATATTAATAATTTATTCATTTGAATTGAATGAATATTTTCTTTTAAATTATTTATGATTCTAACACAAACAATAAATATGTTACGTACGTTCTTGATTCAGAGTTGTAAAATCTCTCGTTTAGATTTTTTTTTGTTAAAATTACACTAGTAATTACATAAGTTCAATTATTGGATACCAGAGGAAGAGTTCCCCTTCTTAGATTATATTAAAAAACTGTAAAGCTGAATCTATAGTAAAAACTATTAATATAGGTTATGATTTCATTTCAATCACCCTATTTTTAAGCATAGAAATACGAATAAAATAAACAGCCGACTACAAATATGGCTGAATAGTCAGCTTTCCCGACTAGTCGATACATCTCTATTTTAAATGTTTTCCTTAAATAACTTATAATAACACTAATTTTTTCGGGCTTATCTTGTCTGAGAATGTAAAGCCGATTTTTCGGATGGCATGCAGCATTTACTTTCCTCAATGCAGTCTAAATTATGAATCTTTTATTTAGTTGTGTGCCATTTTCGGTTAGTGTAATTCATTATATGGTTTTCCTGAAATCTACAATGACGAATTTACCCGCTTTAAAATATAGAAATAAATATTACATTACTTATTTATATTCGAGGGTACTATTTGCAAATCCGGAAAAATCCATCTTTCTTTATTTTGAGCAAATCACAAAATACTTATACAATAATAGCTTCATCTTTTTATTTTTTTTTATTATAATCAGCTAATATTAGTGATGAAGAAATCATGATTGTGTCAAGAAACAGTAGTGAAATAATTAATTTAATTTTGGAGATTGGCAACTTTGCAATACTTAAATAGAGGTTGCCAATTTGACTGACGCTGTGGCGCAGTTGGTTAGATGGCTGAAACTGTGAAACTGGCGTTGCGGGTTTGATTCCCGCCAGTTGCAAGAAATAAATCCATAAAATATTTTTTTCCTAATTGCTCTGGGTATTGTGAATTTTTCATAACTTCATTCCATATCCTCTTTTTCTACCTGCTCACAAGCCTCTAAAAAAGAGTCTTATTCCTGAAATTCTATTCCTAAAATAAATGTTTGCACCACACCCAATGATTTAAAGGCAGATTCTTTCAAATAAAGTCAAATATTGAACTAACAATTATATGGTTCATCATCATCATCAGCCGTCTCTTCTCCAATGTTGAACATAGACCTCCCCCTTTAGTCTCCATATTTCCCTATCCTGAGCCAACCGCATCCAACCACTTCCTGCAACTTGTCTTATGTCATCAGACCACCTTGTCTGAGGCCTGCCGACACTTCTTCTACCCGTTCTGGGTCGCCATTCCAAGACTTTTTTGGTCCATCTAGAGTCTGTGATTCTGGCTATATGACCAGCCCAGCTCCATTTCTGGTTGGCAGCCCTATGGACCACATCGGTGATCTTTGTTCTCGCTCTAATTATAACTATATATTTAACATTGGTTAAAAAAATTTACAAAAATCATGCACAAATCGACAATATTCTATTTAATGTGATCATCAAAATAGTTATTTTCTCACTATCTCTAAACTTGTAGATGTCTGACTAATGAACTGGGCTATGAATTGAGTTTAATTATCAATGATAACAAAAATATAAAACTAACAAATTAATAATTCATTGTAATGTCCAGTTCTTGTGAGAAAAATAAAACTGTTGAGTGTTTATAAATATATATGTTGATCAAACATGAAAACAGCATCCTTCATATACAATCCCAGTAATAATTTCTTATTCAATTGTATTGTAGACCATTGGGACAGTATTCCCGAGGAAGTAATCAATTGAAAAAATAGATTAGAGGCCCACGATAAGAACTATAACAATTTTTTCTGCCGGCAATACCAAATTCCCGCCAAGTTCTATTTCAGAATGTACTGTTGTTTTTAGTGTTACCATAAGAACACCAGCGCTCTCAATTATTGACTATTTCAGAGTTATGCCGTTATTTATTAATTTTTTAATATTTCAATCCAGAACATTAATGACGATGCTGTTTCTGGTATTCACTTCTCCGCGAGTACAAGAAGAAGCATACGACGCAAGCCTTCGGTGACTTCCTCCGCATCAATCCACTCTTCGATGCACACTCCTTTACCCAACTCCATGCCACGCTCCAACTCGGTTACCTCCGTTCTGAAGAGAATCTTCTCCAGGGAAGATGGTACCAGGGGCATGCAAGCCTCAGAAACTGATGGAGGTAAGAAATAAATGTATATCGGAGACCATGACTATTGAACATGAAAATCTAGTTTGATTTATCAATCCTAGCCTGACTTACTTTCACTATCCATATTCTCTAAGTTAACTAATAGTCTCTAATGGAAAATGGAAGCCAGTTCTACTCAATATAACTATTCTTTTAGTCTGAGGCCCATATGGCCCATCCGGCCCATCCTTCATCCCACTCGAATAATGCAAAAGGTCCATTTTTTGTACAATTTCTTCCAGTATTATTTTTCATTTGGTGATCCGGGCTCTTTTGCCTTCTCAGTAATTTTACCCCCGTAAGCTTAAACTGTAAGAATGGATAGTAAAATAAATGTTCAAATTAAAAAAATTGACCTTGAATTGGGAACTTCTAAAGATATGTTAACCATTTTTACTTATTACCCATTTTATTGCACATGTGCGACCTGTGACCGACGCGACGTTCAGTGTAATAACAATAATTATCTTTCATATTTAGCTTTCATTTTTATTTTTCTGTCAAAATTTTAAAATAAGTCGCGATAGCCGACAGTTGCCCGCTAGTATAAATTGAATAGACCTTTCGACGAAATGTAGAATTAAGTTTTGGTTATTTGATGGGTTATCTTGTTTGGAAACCAATAGGAATTTAAGTGTTTTAGATGAAATTGAAATGTGTGTAAACTAGCTTGTTTTTAAAGTATTTATATTTTTTCATGTATTGTTGGTGTCCAGGTTTCAGATCAGACACGACCAGTACAACGAGTATCCCAGGAAAGTATGCGGGAGGAGGAAGTATGCGCATCACCGACCAGATTATTGAGGAGTTGGATGAGCAGAATACCATCACCAGTATGGCGACAAAACAAGACCAAAGGTTTGTGTAGATTTAAAAAATGGAATAACCTCTTGAATTTATTTAGTAATTAATACATCATACCCACAATTTTGGTGGCCTAAAACATTTACATATGCATGTATTATGTTTTCCAATTATGGGGATAAATTTTCAGAAAATAAGTGACAGGAAATTCCGACTTTCCCGCCTGGTTTTTAAAAATTATCTTATTCTTCTCTCCGAAGACATTATTGCATGTAAATTAATTCCGTAACAATGAAAAAATAATTCTGGACCAACATTTCACCTCTATGATAATTTCAGGCCAACGGCTGCAAGTGTTTTTGGTCCTCCTCCACCCAGTAATCCTGTCAATGTGCCAGTCAGTACTTTCAACAGAGCTTTCCAACATGAATCAAGTAAGATTTCTGTTTATTCACATGATAATTAACGGTAGTTTGTTGTCGGCCTCGTGGCGTAATGGTCAGCGCGTTTGCCTGCCATGCGAGAGGTCTCGGGTTCGATTCCCGACATGGTTGATATGAAATATTTATTTGACTGGTGTTTTTCACACTAGAATATTTCATAGTCCTTGGACTGGTACCTGAAGCGTAAGACTGATTATCTTACCTTCATGTAACAAAAAAATATCAAGATACGCTGCAATTGGTGTACCGATGCAGTGCCCTATGCATCGGGTGCGGAAAGGAAATGATGATGATGTTTTAAAAAAAAAACAATGGCATATGGCTATGACCCTTGCCTCACATGCAGGGGTTCCGAGTTCGATTCCCGGTAAGATCGCAATAATTAAAATGTGATTTTCCTCACGCCTAGGTTCTGTACTGTAATTCACAGCTATAATTTAGACTTTTCAGCCTGTTGTGGAGAAAAAAAATAAAACAAAATATCAAAATATCTGTATAATTGTTTGTGATTTAATTGATCAAATCAAGAATGCTTTTTGTTGATAGTCGAACATTTGGAAATTATATAGAGCGAATGGACGGCGAAAGAATAGTTGAAAAGATTTACAATGCGTATGTTGACGGATGCAGTAAATGAGAAAGACCGAGAAAGACATGGCATGACCAAATCCGACAAATACTTGAAGATGGACATGTCAAAAGTCAGAATCATTGGTATGCATGCATGAGAAGATATATGAATGTAGAGGAAGCGAGGTCTGTATGCAAAAACAGAGGGATTTGTGTGTTTTTAAAAATTAATCTTAGTTTCGGTTCAAAGGACTCTAATAAGACTTAACTTTCAAAATTGTACATGATGTTTGCTCGGCAAATTCTGTTTCTGAAATCTGCTTTATGAATTTGAATTTAAGAGTTCATTGGACATATTTCCTTATTATATTGTTATTTTGTTCTATGTGCATTGTGTGAGTTTTCTTCAGTGTTACTTTGTTGTTACTTCAACCGTAACACTGCATGTGTACATTAAAAATAGTTTGATTTATTGTGAAGCAATTAATAAATAATTTACTAACAAAATTAATTTCTTTGGATGAGTAGAGATGTACTTCTATGATGTATGAAATAAAAATACCATCCCAAAATCCAACTAATCAAGACTGCGTTTATAAAAAAATAAAATAAACAAACCTGAACACTATTGTTTTAGAAATTATCACATAATTATTTAATAGCCTTAACTCACTAGCTACATATAATTCACATGTTTTTTTTACCCAATGACTAGAAAATTTTGAAATGGCATTCCTAGATTTATCATGAAACGCGTGCACGAAACAATAATCGATACTTTTCAGGTTTGAATTCTTCCAATTTTGAACGCAGGTCATCAAAATATAACTTTAATATGTATTAGTTTGAACTTTTAATTATGTTCGATTATCATTATTACGTATATGGGAAATTTATATGACCATTTGCATGATTTTAATTTGGTTATTGGGATCATAATCAAATATAGGCAGCATATTTCATTTCTGGTGGCAATTTAATTTTTAGGTAGTATCATTTATACATTTTACTATCAAAATATCTTTGTGCATGGTGTAAATGAATGGATTATATCAAACATTTAGTGTTTCATGTCATATTTATACCGTTCACTAAAATTTGGTGGAGGACAGTATATAGTTTGTAAAATGCAAACAGTCGAGAGTGATAAGATGAGTTTATTAAATCATTTCATTCGTATCTTTAACGGTTTTATAACTGGACGCATAAGAATAGCGTGATGGGAATTGTGAGGAAAAAGTTATCTGGAATCTTTTTTCTGTCTGCTCCCTAACTATCTTTCCTCTTTGACTAATGCATTCCCTTTTAGCGGTAAACCACGGGTGGTCTTTGAAGCCCAACAACACAATAATGTCTTCATCAGCACCCGTAGCTTGGGGGGAGTTGACCCTTCCCCCCTCGCCGCGCAGCCTGGGGGGAGGGTTGGAGACGCGGCCGCGCCTGGACAGCGATATCGGACCCTCGCTGAGTGCGGCCGCCAGTCGAGTCACGGGTAAGGGGAAGTGGACGCCTCGCACAAAGGATTATCTTACACTCGGCTATGAAAAATAATGTTGTTATTTCAAAAAAATATTTATTTAATATGTATGCATTCAAAAACTGAAATTAACCTTTTTTCCGCTTATAAAACTTTCAAATTGTCACTTAGCTAACGACACCGCGTAAGTCATTTTTGATCTTTTTACGAGACAACAAAAAAAACTGCTTATTTTATTGAATTGAATAGGAATTAGACTTAATTTTTAAATAGGCGACAGTTTAGGAATAAACATTTCATTTTAATACATTTAAAGGCATACTTTACTTGAGTTTTCAATGAAATAAATATCGTCCCGTAAAAATAACAAAGATTACTTATGCAGTGTTGTTAGTTAAAGGATGAAATACGAAATTGGACAAAGCCGATACTTTGTGGTCATGCAGAAATGTCATTTAAATATTTGTTGAAAATATTTTGGCAGCTTTCTAGAGCCAGGGATGTGGTGAAAAGGTTAAATGAGTAGTTTTTATTGACATTTACTGATTGTCTTACAATTGATTAAATATTCGGATGTTGCACCATTGTTTTGCTGAATTTGTGTGAAAATGTTCTCACTCCTCCAAAACTCCTATTAAAACATTGTTGTGATAATGTCACCCGCTTTAATTGTTTCACCAGGTAATGTGTCTCCACGGCGCATCACTCCTACTGTATTCCGTCCCAGCCAACCGCGCTATTCCCCTGCTGATCCCCCCTCCCCCCCGCGCTCACCATCCCCCTCCTCGAGTTCTCCATCTTCTCGGCGCCAAACTCCCTCCTCTTCTCCTCACCTCAAAAGTATACTCAAGTCGTCAATCCCTAGAAGAAAAAAATAATTATGTCTGCTATCCCTGTAAGTCCTCACACTAAAGGTCTTGTTTTATTAATATTAAACTAATTTATCTTAATTTGCTACTCTAACAATTTAGTTCGCTTAACAGCTTATTTTAACAAAATATGTTGCACTTTTAAAACAATGTGTGATGTATTGTACTTCAAGCCCTAGGAAACCGTGTGCTACAGTTTAGTAGAAGTGTTAGAGAATTAAAAAAAATATAATATATTGTAATTACATTACAACTCAATAATAATGCAGTAATTCATATTTTTCACTTTGATATTCTCAGAGAATGTTACATTCTTTAATACCAAATTGCCACTATTGGTACATATTCCATAATTATAATAATAATTAATGTAAAACTCACAAACACAAACATATTTCTACCTATTTGGCCTGATCCACTCATCAATCCATGCGCATATGTTTGTAAATAATATGCAACTCTAATTAATAGAGTTTGTACCACGTGGAATTTTACTGTTAACAACATTTGAAAAATATCTAACACAGATTAATTTTATGTATAAAACCAGTTTGACATGGTAAATTAATTTGTTTCTTTGCAAGTTTTTCTCGATACCTAGAGGTTTGAAATTGCACGCTTCGTAGAATTATTTGATCGTTCAAATAAAGTAGCTTTAACTTTTTCCTAATTATGATTATTTTTGCATGGTAATGTAGTTTTCTATGTAAATATATTTATTTTATTTTATAATTTTTGTTTTATGTTGTTCATCCAAACAATATAATTTTCTAAAAATTAATACATTTTTAAAATTCAGTTCCCGAAGATGACACGGCTAGTATATCTTCAGCTGAAACTGAAGAGGATGAGTTCCACCGCCTGAAGGCCGCACGGGACAAGGAACGCTTGACGAGGTACCGACAGAAGCTGATGGCTCGCTCCGTCAGCGCACAGCAAAATGTGGGGGAGTTCTGCACAGATAATGACATCCTCCTCGCGGAGCTGACGCAGGAATCCAAGAAACAGACTCCATCCATAAGTGGCACCTCTAAAGATGGGCTTGACCAAGGCAGCCCAAAAAGCACATGATATTTGTGAATGAATATGTGATAAACATTGACATTAGACATTCAAATATTTCAATCTCACATTAATCATATTTTTTCAGTTCTTTTAATTTGTTACACATCGTAAAAGTCCTCCAATAAATTTATTACTCTAATTTATTATATAAATAAATTATTGTTATTTAATACACAAATATTGAGTTACCGAGGCTAGTTCCATCACTTTTATTATTTCTCCAAGTTCATTCTACGTTTATAGAAAATGGAGTGTAAATTGAAAGCAGATTATTTGCCTATTTAATCAACTACAGACATCTTGAAAAATAATTATACTAATAATTACTTATTCAAAATTTGGGGAATAAAGACTACCTGTTTTATTATTTTTATAATAAATTAACATAAATAAGTGCTTTAACTTCTTTTAACGCCATTCGATTTGTAAAAAAAACAGTTTAAGATATATTGCAGAGAATATCTTTAGCCTTTGGTATGTGCTACTTAAATTTTGCTAGAACTTTTTTTTCTATTAAATTGATTTGCTAAGTAGTCAGAAACTGAAAAAAAATAAGTGTTTGCATTTTTTCGGAAATAAACTTTTGAGTGCCTTCTATGTGAAATACAACTTTAGTATGTATGTAGTTTTACATATACTGGTATTGTAAGTTAAAAAAATCCATATTCAGAATTATGAAACTGAAATTATTGTAGTATATATACCTAATAGTGATTCACTACTTTGTAATGATTTAAGCTTGGTCAGTCCATCTTTTATTCTTCTATCATTTAGTCAGAAATTGGATATAAAAATTTCAAAGTTTTTTTTGCATTCTGAAAAGTGAATTAGACAAATCCGAGATTTACAAGCGTAAGATATTAATTCATTTTATGTATTGGGTCAAACCAAAACATTGAAACTAACTAACTTCATTGAAAATTGAGTGTAGAGCTAAGCTCAGTCAAATGACCCATTAAAAATATTATTCCAGTGGAGTATTAGGTCTTTCTTAAAACACACAAAGACACAGGTTTTTTTTATAAGAAACAAATATTTTTTACAAATATGACCCATTAGCCTTTTTATGATACATGTGTTTAAAATATTACCGTTTTTAGGTTGTGAGGCACAAACACACATTTACACAATACATACTTACGTAAATAATGCCTACATTAGGCACAAAGTATGAAGTGTAAACTATTTTTTCATTAAAAAGAAAATGTTGCTTTTCATCTGTTCGTACACATGCAATTTAGTTTCCTAGAATATTTATTTTATATTTGCGTGATACAAACCTAGATATTATATTTTTTAAATACGTATTAATTTGTGAGAAAGCACTTTAATGTATTTATCACACATACAAAATAAATCTACTTTATTTATAAACCTGTAGGCATTATTATGACGATTACTCATTTATTAACATATGACCTACATAACTATAATATCTGTTTTCACATCGAACTTCGAGTGAGAAATTTCAGTGCTTATTTATATTATTTACACTATCATATAAAATATTTGGACTCCTGTTATTAATGTAATAGCTGAGCATGGGTTGACTGATAATTTGTAAATAGCAAAACTGCTGTCTTTCTAAGTGAAAATAAAACACCAACATTTTGAGAATCCAATAAAAAAAATTGTCTTGTGGGAGGTTCCTAAAATTCAGTAATTTACACAAAGAATAGTTAAATCAATAAATTAAATTAAATGTTCAATAAATTGTTTAAAAAATATACATTCTCATTTGCTATTTATAATGTTCAGCACAATATCTCGTATTTATTTGCTCAAATTTTAGTGATGCTTTTGTTCTGTTACTTTATTTTGATAAACATGCACCAATATATATTAACTAAATGTAATGTTTGTATAGGTATTTAATACTTATGGGACCTTCTTGTAGATAAAATATGTGTACTAATATAATACGTATATTCTTATTCTGACAGTATTTATTATACTTCATTAGCTTTTAAAGAGCTCATAATATTTTAATATCTATATATAACATTTTTATCTAGAAGCAATGTTTATTTTATTAAAAATAATTCATTCACATGAAGCCTGCCTTTTTCAGTATTGTTTTAGATATAATATAATACTTATAAGTTTAATTTAGATTTAGCATAATTCATAATTATTTCATTTAGTTTTCCCACAAAAAACAACTTTTTATAATTAAGCATATTTTTTAATTGACATGTTAAAGAAATAACCAGTAAATTAAAACAAATGTTTTACATGTACAAATACTTTATCACAAACGCAAATAGGTTTTTTAAAAAGTTGTGTACAGTTTAAATAAAAACATAAATTGAAATTGATTTGAGTGCACTTAACATTAATGAAATTAGTATAACGCGGTGAAAAGGAAACAAACTGAATTTATAAAAACACACATTTGAGATTATATTCCTTACATCATTAAAATATGATAAATATATAATAATAATATACATATGAGGTGTCGAGGACAAGTGTGTAGTTTAAATTTGAAGTAATTAAAAGTATTTTATTCATAAGCCAGGGAAATTTTTGAAAATTTAAATTGTATGGCATTTAATACCTACATAATTCTATGTACATATATTTTAATACGAACCTAGTAAATTAGAGAATTAAAAGGCAAATATTTTATCAACTAAAGACAATTGATTATTATTGTTGTAAAATTTAAAGTTATCTTTTATGTTTCAATTAAAATATTTATTACATATTTATACTCTAGTACATTTTCCTCCAAAAATATTTGACTTTTATCCCAAGTTGAATTTTGATTTGTGGCGCATTGAATCCATAAATTGAAGCAATAAAAGAGAGATTAAAATCCTGAGAAATTGATTTCCTGAAGAAAAACAATTAAACTTACAACTAAATGTTAACAACTAAACGTTACAGTAATAACATAGTTAATAATAATGTTACACAGTGTGTAAAGTGGCCACTTAAACCAGGCAATGATAGGTCATAAGCCTAGACTTCTATATTCCTTTTTATAAAATGTTTGTCATCTCAGTTGTAGTATATTTATAACATATTGCCCAAAATTTTAACAGCGGTTGGCAATTAGTTTTGGTGGCGGGCCATACGAATATGTCAACTCTTGTTGGGGCCACGCGACCGTCTAAACACAACTGATTTAAAACCAATGTGCCTTGTATGCAATTAAAAAAATTCTATGATGAAATAATACAATTTGAAATGACATAATAAAAAATAAGTGAAATCCTTGATTGACGGCCAGGCTGCATGTACTACTGTGGTCCGTTCAGAAACTAAAGTGGATGTTGCAGGGCCAGAAGGGGCACATCCCCCCTAGGCACAAGTTCCGCCAATTGTCAATAGCTGCTATAGAATCTTTTTCAGTATTTTAAAAATTTTAATTTTAAACTGCACACATCCTTTCCGAACACTTGATTATTGATATTAAATGTGTATGGCAACTGACACCTCTAAATTGTATATTTAGTATAGGTAATTAATGTAACATATTCCTGGTTACATAAATAATATGTAAGAGTTTACACGAAGAAAGACACGCTTGTGATTAGATTTTTTATCTATTTAAATATAATACATTAAAAAATACTTTTAAGAACTTTTCAAAAATTCATACATTTGACTTTATTATAAATGTGTACTTATTTAATTTCATTGAAATATCTATGTTAACATTTTCAAATAGTATTTTTGATTTTCTGTATTTTGTAGAATATTAAAATGAATCATTCTTTCATTAAAGTTATGTAGGTGCTATTTTACAAAGTGGCAGATACGTCTTTGAAGGTTCTGTGATATAAATATCTAATTATTGTGCCGTTCCCTGTTTTTACAATTAGATATTATAATATATTGTAATAAGAATATAGCGTAATAAACAAATATTGTATTTTTATGTTGCTTGTCTGTTCATTTTCATCATTGATTAATTAGATTAATAATTTTGATTATCCACGCACTAAATAACATTTGATATTTCAATAGATATTACCATCCACTTGGAACAATACAGATTTTTGTGTCTTTCATAAGGGGAACATTCCATTCACTGAATCTTATCAATTGTTACTCAAAAAATTTAAGTATTTATTTGATTTAGGTAAATAAAGTTTTTTCAATGTAAAATGTGTTTTTTTTTCTGTATTTTTTTTTATGTGCATTCTCTTGAATCATTTGTAGAAAAAATCTTTAACGAAATATATGTATATTTTCTTTAAATATATCAATGGTGGAAAGGACAAAGTTCCTAAGCAGTATGCACATGTAGCAGCTTTACAGATGGGCCAATTAAGTTTTTGTTTTTTTTTTCAATTATAAAAAAAATCTTTTATATCTATTATTTTGGCATGATTCCTTTATAATTTAAATTTAAAATATGATTTTTGTATTAATTAAAAAAAAACTTTCATTGGCTTTTTTTTTCGTTGGCTTTTTCATTTCATTGACTCTTCTTCTTCCTTTCCACTGAGGATATGCGTATCTAAAATGAAATTAGGTAGGTAACTTAGATTGTTTAATGATCAATCAAAAAGCCCCAAAAAAATATTGATTCACACACAATATGTTCAAGGGCTGGTATTATGAAATCATTTATGGCGTGGTATAGCACATATCTATGTACATACTAAATACGCGCTATAAATGCTGTCATAGTACCAGTCTAGGTTCGATTCCCGGTGAGAACTGAAAAATTCATTGTGATCTTTCTCATGGGACTCTCGCAATTCACTACCGTGATTAGATCTTCTGGCCCGTTGTGGTGCAAAAAAAAATACGCTTGCAGTTTTGTAAGCAGAATAAAAACGAAAAACCTCTGAATAAAGGAGTATTGAAATCGATATACAGGTGTTCTTTAAACCCCGAAACATCCGTCACATCCGAAACCACGATGATCAGTATGGGCAAGAAGGCATATTAGCATATTTAAAAAATATTTAGAACAAAGAAAAGTTTTTTTTTTTAATATTTTAAAAATACAAATGGTTGCTTACTTCTGCAGGGTAGCGCGGCGCAGTATCACTCTCCCCTCCCTCCTCCTCGTTTCTCCCTTGCAGAAGTAAGCAACCATTTGCTTGTTTTGATAAAAAAAAATCAAAATTTTATTCGTTCTAAAAAAATATTTTGATGTGCCAATATGTCTTCTTAATCATACTGATCATCGTGGTTTCGGATGTGACAGGGTTTAGTGAACATCTGTATGTATACACAGATTATACTACCACATTACGATCGGTCATCACTACCAGAGATCACTCGCACCACTAATTATCGGTACAGCACTAGTTTATTGTACCATAGACAACGAATAACAAGGGGCACCAACACTATTGGTGCTGTCATATTTGAAGTTTCACTAGTTCACTTTTGTTTCGGTTTTTGTTCTGTTCTGTATGATAAATCTCAAATACTACAGCAGTTGATTTCATTTGACCTATTTTAGATTATTGGAAGATTACGGATGAAAGAAGAAGCAGTGAGTTATCTAAACATATGTTAACAACAGATATCCTCACTTTAGTCTAGAAAATCAATCGAGATGCCGGAGGTATGTAATGTAAAAATAATGGTATTTTTTCAATCAAGTCTTATAAATTTTAATCTGTGATCAAATAAGACCTCAAGTCTTGTCATGTATTAAAAAAAATATGAGGGTTTGTTTTTCAGAAATCCATTAGGTTAATATCTTAATTATTAGTTAATAAATATATCCATATGTTTTTATTGTTATACCTGTAATATAAGAACATGTTTCATCTTTTTAAATATTTCGTAGCTCTAGGTTAGATAATAATGTCTACTCATGGGTATCTGGCGAATAAAATGATTGGTATAAATTATTCATGAATGTGCTGTTTATTTGTATCATTTATAATTAATTTGTCACGTCAAACTAGAAAATATATTATTGGATTTTTTTGGCAGGTTCACGCATTTAAGGTTGAGATGTCATGCTCCGGGTGTTCTGGTGCAGTGGAAAGAGTACTCAACAAACTAAAGGGCAATGGGGTTGAAGACTTTACCATCAGCTTGGAAGAACAGAAGGTTGTGGTCACAGCATCACTCAGCGCAGAAGAGATATTGAAAGTTATTAAAAAGACTGGCAAAGTAACCTCTTACATTGGTCCACAATAACACAAGAAGATTTAGTCAAACAAAATGGCTCAAATGATTTTGAAAAATAACATAATAAAAAAATAAAGTTACTAAATTGATAGATTTTAATCAATTTGTTATAGTTGTTAATTGTAAATACACAATGATTAAAATTTTATCAGTGCATTGACAGAGGCTACTAGATAACACTAATTTATCTTTGTTGAATGTCCGACTAAAGTCTTCTTACCTTATCCACTCTTTATTAAATAATGTTTTAATATTTTACTTTGTTAATTGTGCAATAAAAATTATTCAACAAAAAACGTAGTACCTATATCGCACTGTAAAGGTTGTAAATTATCTTATTTGTTAAATTAAATAAATTTCTAGAGAAAACTTACTCCTAAAAGTCCCTCATTATATTTGCCTCTTGGGTCATCTTCAAAAACTTTTTTTTTTATCAATGTGTTATATAAAAGATTATGTTTAAGGGAATTTTAGAATTATTACCGGTACAAATGTTTATGTAATAAGCATTACATGGTAAAACTCGGTTTCATATTTGGCTCACATTCATTTTCAATAGATTAAAATAAAATAACTTTGTTTTTGATGTACCACTTTACTTTTTAAATTTAATAACTAACTGGCAAGAAAACTATGCCTTCTTCAGAGTTAATTAATTACAAACTAGCATAATTGACCCCGAAGAAGGCTAGTTAAGTCATCAAATAAAATAGTAAATCAGACATAAAAACCAATTAATTTTATTTCAATCTTTTGAACAATAATGTTCCAAAAAGTTAGTGCTTCAAAAATTAAAAACACTATAATTTTTATGACAAGTTATTAAAAAAAGGAGCAAAATTGGTTTATTAGAGTAAATCACGTGATTTCACTGGGAATCGAACTCGGAACCCTCCGCGTGTGAGACAAACCTTAGCTGTTTCACCAAGGGGGCCGCTGTTGTATTATGCGGTGTGTAAAATGATTGCTTCAACCAGCTAATATGCCCTGTAAATGTCTGAACTTCCATATTCCCTTCTCAAAAATGTTCTCCATTACTGTAGAGATATCTGCAGTTGTAACACCCGTGTTATTTATGTATAAAGTAATAACAAGCTGTTCCTTTTTTCTTTGATAATAGATCTTCCATGCGCATAATGTTTTAAGGGATATAATTCAAAGTTTACCCACAGTTTTGATCCCCTTTTATTAACTTTTATATTACAAATCAATAAATATGTTAGAATTCTTGAGCAACTGTAAATATCACCTTAATGTATAATTCTTGTCCTACAATTTTGTACTATTTTCATGTTCATTAATATTCATAAATCAATTTAATATTTAGATTTTAAATATTGACTTACTATTTGAATATTGGCAGCTCATATTTGATTTATTATACAAATAAAAGGAGAGTGATACTTGAATCCACAAATTTGTTAGCAAAAATATAATATGAAAACTTCTAACATATTTTTTTAAAAATAAAACCTTTATATATTAATGTGCTTGTTTTTTTATTTATACGTTTAACTAAGAAATGATCCACATAATATACTGCGATTGATATACCAGTCGCTTACCAACACATAATGGTTCATTAGGTGCTATATTGGTACTCTAATTGCAGCGTATTTCAATAAATTGTTAAATGCAGGCAGGATAATAACTTATGCTTCAGGTGCTAATCTAGTGACTTTTTAATATTGCTGTGTTGTACCCTTTTTAATATTTTATACCTGCCGGGAATTTAATCCAACACGCTATGCTACAGGCATGTAAATAAGATTAAAATTTATACATTTATATTATTGATTAAATCGGCATTAACTTTGTGGAATGGCATAATTAAAATATATAATTCATAAAAAAACTTTGTTTTTAAACCACTTAAGTTTATTTTGAAGCACTACTAGTTTCGGAAGACTCAGTAGATAACACCTGTAGATGGAAGGTACCGAGTCTTCCAAAACTAGTAGTGCTTCAAAATAAACTCAAGTGGTCTGAAAAAAACGTTTTTTATTAATTATATATTATAATATATCTATTCCAATAAGTATATACACATATGTAAGTGATAATATTATAGTTTGTAAAAACTTTTATGTTACTTTTAAAATCTCTATCAATAAATATAATATAAATTATATAAAATTATTTCAAAACTGCAAGTAAAATCATAGAAAGATAAATAAATTCTACATAACATAATAAAATCTACCTATATATACTACGCACTAATGTATTATAAGTAATGTTTCTAAAAGCAATGTATATTTTCTAAAACAATTAATCGTTCATCAAGCTTATGTAATATGTTCTGAACTGATATGAGATTACAGACCATAGCTTTCACTGTAGGAACTAAAGTTAAATCTTTAGTCGAATGCAAAAGAGGTTCTTTTGAATCTTCACAATTACAGTATTCAACTTTTTGCTTCTTAATAGCGGGCTCATCTGCAAAATGCGTCATTATGGGGGAATCTGAAGATGAGACACTTCTTAAGACAATATCTTCCAAAAATGTTGAGGAGCAAAAACTGATCGGAGGAGTCCGAGGAATATGATTATCACTGAATTTTTCACTATAATACTTTTTAAACAAAGAACTGTAATATTGGTTTATATTTGAACTGACACTTCCTTTTTCTGATTTGACTCTTGATGCATTTGGAGTGGAACTTGCAAACTTGTGACAAATAATTTGAATTGATTTGCGTCTATCTTCAGAACTGCAGCACTCCTTTTCTGATGATAAACAAACCTGCCCCGTAAAGAATTATCCATCATTAAACAAATTTATTGTTCACCCAGAAAAAGAAAAAGGTAGTGCCCAAAGACAGTATTTACATCTCCTGCCTTGATATTGCAATAGCTACTATGATTTAAAAGTAAATTAAATGTTGAATTTCTTATACTTTGAAATGGTGGTCAGTGCTACTTATATCATTTTTTGACAAAAAAAATTTTTTTTCTTTATATTTTACTCAATTTGTCAACAGTTGCATTTTTTTTGTTACTCAGTTTATTCCTAAATTCTGGTTATACAGACAAGAGCAAATAAAGTATTTTGAATTTGTGAATCATCCATTATATATGTATGTTGAAAGTCAATGCAACAGGCAATACAAATCAATCTTTGCATTCAATCAATATTATTTATATGTGACAAACCCGATTTCCTACACTAACACATTACAAATCACATATTTATGTTCGGTCACTTATGTACAAATCGAAACCTAATAAAAGTGAAAACTTTTAATTAAAATTTCCCTGTAGTAAGTAAAAAGTGTTTAATTGCATGCGTACTCCCCGCGCTCACCTATGGATTAGAAATATCAACCATTACCAAAATAATTTTATCCAAGCTTAAGGCGATGCAAAGAGCGATGGAAAGAGAAATGTTGAACACCTTAAGGATCGCAAGACAAATCAGTGGATCAGGGAAAATTCTAAAGTAACGGATCTGGGCGAAAGAATACTAGAGCGAAAGTGGAATTGGGCGGGTTATCTTTCTCGGATGTCGGATGGTAGATGGACGAAAAAAGTGATGGACTTGAGGCCGAGAATAGGATGCAGAAGCGTAGGGAAACCCCAGATCAAATGGTCCGGCGACATTAGGAGGGTTGCAGGTCCATGGTGGCAAAGGGTGGCGGCTGACAGGGAACTGTGGAGGTCCAAGCATGAGGTTTTTGTTCAACACTGGACTCATAAGTAGTAAGCCTCCAGGATACTTAGATGGAGTTTGATTTACACACATTGGTCAGAAATGGAATACATATCATTAAAATTCGTTAAACTAAGACTCAAAAGAAAGAAACAAAAAAACAAATCATCTTTAATAATAAAGAAATATATTTTTAAATAATTAATTACAACTTAAAAAATAACTTATTTGGCCATTGATTTGTAAATGGACAATGAAATAAAATATATACAGCAGTTATTTCCCAGTATACTTATATCTAGAGGTGGATCAACAATTCAGGATCTAACCTCATCGTCATAGTCATCTGTCCGGAAGAATGTGGATTTTCTGGCGTCGACATGTTTGGTAACATCTTGATTATGTCCCATTCCCAAATCTATTGATGAACCCATGACAGAAATATTTTCTTTAGAATCCTCGAAGTTTTCGGCGTTGGCGAAATTTGTTTTCCAAATCATTATCTAAAAGGAAATATATTATTAGAATGGTATAAGGGATTTGCAAATAAATAATAAATGTGTTAATATCTTTTAATAACAGATGATTGTGTACTTATTAATTAATTTTTAGACAAGTAAAAAAAAAATGTGCAGAAAAATAAGAAAATGATTTTATTACGCTTAAATTTTCTGACCGGAGAGTGCCTCACGCTTAAGTTTCTCAGGCACGATGTTAATGTTTCGTATTTTAATATAATGGTAATCTTTTATATATTTTATCTTTTTTAGACTTCCTTAATTTGTTCATTAATAATATTGTTTTAAATGCTCTGTATTACTAATGCTTACATGTATGTATATTTAATTGTATTTGTAACTAATATTTAAAAGGCACTAAGTGCCGTTTATTTCAGTAAAATAAAATAATAGGGACTCGAATAAATTCCACCATTTCCAGACAGATGGTGTTATGTTAGCCTTTTTACATCGGGCAATACTACATCCAACTTCATTGTGAAGCTCCACCATAAAGTTTGAAATCACAGTACATCGTCGGTAATACTGCAATACAGCGTAACTATCAATAGAATTTTTTAGCAGGGGTTCTTAAAAAGCATTTGGTTAATATTTTACTTACGGTTTTAATCAACCAAAAATACCGCTTGAGTTTTAGAAAAACTATCATTATTTAGAGTAGAAATAGCAATAATTAAAAACTAACAGCTCTTAGTCCCTGCAATAAAGTTATTTCAGTAAAACATTTTTGTAAAAAAAACCGGTTAAATCTATAACAAAAAAAAGAGCTATGGAAATTCTATGGATGCTGAAAATATTTACAGAAAACTGAACAGTATTTAAAGCGATCACTTAAAACAGCCAATGACAGGTGACAGTCCTGCAAATGCCTAGCCTTCCATACACCCTTCGCTCGGAATTTCTTCCATCAGTTGAGATATTTGTCTAACAAACTAGAATCTCATTTGTTTGCAGAAATATTTAAGCCTCTCAGGTGAGACGCGTATAAAGGTCCCAAACCCACTCCTTACATTACCTGTTTATCAGCTCCACCAGAAGCAAAGTATTCTCCATCATTAGAGAATGTTACCGCTGTGATAGATCCGTTATGTCCCATTAGAGTGTATATTGGATGCCCTTCCAAAAGATCTAGAATCTGAAATTAAAAAAATATATACTACTACTACTATTATCATCACACCATTTATCCATAGGGGTAGGCAGAGAAGATGGACTGCTACACACATCTATCCCGACATACATTCCTAGCTTCTTGCTTTATTGATTACTGTACTTGGTACGCTATTCATTTTGTTATATGAATATATATATATGTAAAACTGATGAATAGGGTAATATTATTTTTATACATTGTAAAGGAAGGTTTAAGAACAAACCTTCATCTTTTTATCTTGACTGGCGACAAGGAGGAAATTTCCACTCGGGTGGAAAGACAGCTGTGTAATGCCTGCTTCGTGTGCCCTGAAGAGAAAATGATTCATATTTTAACATAAATAAGTTTTATTACATTATTAGGTACTCAATTTATATTGTAAACAAAAGCTTCATTAGTAGAGCTCTCTTGTTAAATCGATATTTATATACAAAAATAATAACTAAAGTAACGTGTGATTTTTGTTAATATTTCAGTTGAGCTCTGACCCCTAAACAGTAAACATGACATTTTATTCTGTCTTTCCGCTTTGTGTGTGTCCCACTTGTAGTCGTGCCCCTACCTTCCGGCTTTGCTAGGGAGGGTGGCCTTCCGTTTACGCCGGGAAGCCCTGACTGTGGCAGATGCGGGTGATGAACCAGTAAAATGCGTGGTAACGCGTACACTACACCTAGGTAATTATTAAGATAATGATGTGCCTTACTGATAATGCTGCAGAAGACAATGTTTCCTCACATCATACAGTTTGACTGTACCATTTGACAGACCGACGGCCACATAGGACCCCGATGGGTGCCACGAGACGTGTGTTCCAAACCCTTTCAGTTCCTCAAATGTGTGTATACAGTGTGCGTTGTCGGCGTCCCACAGTTTCACGGTCCTGTCGTCGGAGCACGACGCTATCATGGTACCATCGTGAGAGAAGCGTGCGCAGCGTACCCAGTTCTTGTGCTGCACATATGATTGGAGGAATTTTCTCCTGTGCACGGTCCACAGCTTGAGAGTTTTATCATCTGATGCAGTGATGAGCTAAAATTAGAAATAAACCGTCATATTAAATTACGAGGCATTAACATTAGAATGGCCAATGATGTAATTGGTGATGAAAAGGCAGGATTTTTTTTTTTTGATATACATGTACACTCCACTCCTTTAATAACCTCTTCTTTATGAGTGCGTAACAGTAAGTTTATATATAAATCATTCTAGTGTGCCTACTAACATAAACGAAATTTGTATGTTTACTTGATTCACTGACAGGCACTAACATTAAGATAGGGTTATTAAATATTCAAACGAACTGTACATATTTATGTATATTTTCTTTTTCTATATAAACATAATTAATTAATGTTAGTAAATATTAGTATTTAACGGCTCACCGACTATTTATGTCTACCGGTTTCGAGACGTACCAGTCTCTTCGTCAAATACTAATATTTACTAACATTAATTAAAATGTTTGACCACAAAGTTAATGCTTTGAACATAAATAAACATAATTAGATTTCAACGCCTTGCCAGGTATCTGTAGATTATAAAGATTTACAAACATTTATTTTTATTTTACTTATTTTTTTTTAAAACCCCTTAGGGTTATATAAGAAACATAAGGTCTAGTCATGTTATGTCTCATCTGGTAAGTGTAGTAATCATGTGCTTTTTCTGGTTGATTTCAAATTTGTCTCTAGCGTAATTTATTAAGTGGTAAGGTAAGTTATTGTAGTTTTTAAGTCCATCGTAAAGTATTTTTGAATGTCCTACGTTTGTCTTTGCTTTTTTAATGTGGTAGTGTTGTTGGTGTCTGGCATTATATTTGTGCATGTCAGCATTTTTGGTTAATGTTATGCCATCGTCTTATATATTTTCCAGTGCAATTTTGTGTACAATTTTTACCATCTTAATTTTTGTCAAGTATTTTATGTCAAACTGGTGTGCTTTTTGTATGTTAGTTTAATTATTTTATTTTGTTGTCTTTGTATTCTTGTTACCGGTTCCACAGAAGCTTCACACGTGACGATTTTAGCAATATAAAGCCTATTAAATATCGTCCAGTGGTGCATGGGCACTGCATTGGTACTCCAATAAATGCAGCATATTTGATACGAGAAGGTAAGATGATTAGTCTTACGATTCAGATCCAGTCCAGAAACTATGAAATCGTAATCTACATCATTCTCCTAACTGCTGAGGAGCTGATTTTGTCTCTTTAACACCCTATGGATTGTTGTCATCCACCTATCCCGACACACCGCCGTCCGCATCGCTCCAACTACTGATGTTCCTGTGGCAGTCCACCTAGTGGGGGATCTTCCTTTCCATCTACTTCCTTCGACCCCTGCCACGACCATTAATTTTTCATAATTATTCTCGTCTTTTCTGACGATGTGTCCGAAAAACTGGAGGCCATACTTTAAATAGATGGAGAATAGTCTGTCATCTGCGCTCATCTCTTTTAAGATGGAAATATAAAACTATAAAATGTTAGAGAGAAAATCACCTTTACAATAAATGCTTCGTGTCGACCATTACAGGAATTGAACCCAGGTCCTCCAGTCAGGCAAGTAAATGCGCTAACCAGTAGACCACTAATTGCGGACTTATCTCTGCCTGATTTTCTCCTTTAGGATTTTTACCTGATAGAAGCCATTGAGTCAAAAGCCTGTCCAGGGTTCTGGTTATTTCACAAACAGAGTTTTATTATTCCACCTGGATACGGGAGTCGGTACATAAGTAATAAATAATAAAAAAAAACCTGTGGTAATATAAATTTAATCCCAACAGTGAAGAGACCTGATGGTCAATATCTAGTGTACAAATATGGACACTCAGTAATCACGGCAGACAGTCTATAAACAAAATAATGATACCTTAGTTCCAGTGGGTGAAAAGTCAACAGATCGCACTGTCTTCGAGTGGGCACGGAACTCTCCGCATTCTCCTCGGACTGTTGGCACCCACAGCCGAACGGAACAATCTCTTGATGCGGAAGCGATCAATTTACCAGTGGGAGAGAACTTCGTATCCAGCACAGAATCCCTGTGACCTTGGAATCTATAGCATCTTAATGATGATTGAAAATTCCAGAGCTAAAAAAAGACATATGCGCATTGAGAGACTATCCAAACATCTACAATCAAATTATTAGTTCGGATCTTACCATAATAGAATGGTCGAGGGAACTTGAAACTAGCTGATTTGTAGTAGGATGAAATGATATCGAAGATACAGAATCCTTATGCCCCTTAAATTGTCTTTCTAGTGAAGGATCAGTATCCATTTTAATAATGAATGATATACAACGGTAAACAAATATAAAATAAATCTTTGTTTTGAAAACGGTCTCCAGCAGACGAGCGTAAAATTTTTAACAACTTTCGGATTTAAATTTCAAACTTCAAAATGCTTCAAAATTGCCATGGAAACTGAAATTCGCGCAAGACGTACCAACATGAAGAACATACGAGAAGTTTTTTTTTGAAATTTTCGAAATAAAATCAATTGATTGAAACTTTATTTCAGGTTACACGTTTTGCATTAAATGAAATTAAGACGAACAGTTTAAAGCACGTATAAAGTTTCAATAAAAAAAGGAAAAAAAAACATAATCTAGTACTTTACTGTAAAAAAAAGGACCTCCGTCCCACGACCGGTAACTGGTAACATTAATTAAAATTGTTCTTCGCTTGAAAGTGGCACGAGGCGTTCTTATGTTTTCAACGACGAATTATTGTAAAATTTTGGTAAATAAAATTCATACAATAATAATCAACAATAGTAAAAGTGCCAGGACCCTTGTGAAAAAGTTTGTTACTTTTTGTTGCACTTTTTCTTGCGTACGTTGACATCACCTACGAGATTTACACATGGCGATGTTTCGCAGCTGCTTATTTCTGTGGCCGGCATGATTTTGAAGTTTCCTTCTTCGTATAAATAATCATTCCACTCGAATGTTTTTATTTTTATTTTCGCAAACTATTGTGGCTCATCGAACTTATATAATATCCCTACATACGTGATTTCTGAAGACTAGACGTTAACTCGGTCTGTTGTCAATTTGAATCGCGAAAAACAAAGTAAATAATTAGTACTTTTTATATTAGATCGAAAGCTATTTAGTACCGAGGTACTGTACTTTCCCATTGTATCGTCGAATGATATATTATTTTTTGTAATATTGTGTTTAGTTAATCAAAGAGGAGTGAAGATCTGAAATGAACGGTGTGGAGTTGGGGTCGTGTGGAGGCGCCGAGGGGGCGGCCCTGGCCGAGGAGTTAGCTAGGGCCGTGGAGCTCGCCATGAGCCCCACCGCCTCTCAAGACATCAGACTGCAAGCGTATAACGCCTGTGAAAGGTAACTCCTTGTTCAGTACTAAACTTCTCTAGTTGCATCATTCTTTTATTAACCTTTTGCATGTATTTGAATCATATTTTTTTAGGTGTGTGATCAAATATATTTCTTACACGCAATTTTACAAAAACGTGGTACTTAAAATTGAGTAAACCTAAATCCACATATCCTTGAACATGTTAATAATATGGCTATGTTCTTACTTTAAAGTATACCCTATGGTCCAACGAGTATGACTACGGTTTTCATGTGAGATTTATGGGTTTGATTCCCAGTCAGATTATGGTAACTTTTATTATCATTAAATTAAATTCATTTTTAGCGAGCAGCTTAAAGCTGATATGCTTAATCTATTTTAATGAAAATTAGCTGTTGGCGCATTTTAACTTTTCTAAAACAAATCTAGTCCATTTTTTAACCCATTGAGACTACACATTGAGATCAGCTCTTGTGGGAGTTTATTCCAACCATCAACAACCCTATTGCTTAGGAAATGCTTCTGTGGATTTAGATTAAATCTCGTTTTCTCTAGCCTGATACTGTGGCCTCGTAGACAAGCATCTTGTTTAAGCTTGAACATGGGATCCACATTTGGGCAGCTATAGTGACTGTAGAGTATCTTGTATATCTCTATCAGGTCAGGTTCCTGCAGCGTTGTGAGACTGAGCGTTTCCAGTCTCTACGTATGGAAGACGTTTTAGGCTCGGCGACAACTTTGTAGCTCATCTTTGGACTCTTTCCGACAAGTTGATATCCTTAACAAAATAGGAATTCCATACTTGAAATCCGTATTCGAGAGTAGGTCTGATATAGGTTTTGTATATATTTAGTAGCATATTCGGTGTTATAATTTAATTTTGATTACACACTAAAATATTTTTTTAGAACTAATAAAATTTAAAAAAATAAAATATCAAATAAAGCAAATGGTAGCTTACTTCTGAAGGGGAGAAATGAAGAGGGGGGGGGGGGGGGGAATCTGATACTGCGCCGCGCTACCCTGCAGAAGTAAGCAACCATTTGTTTTTTTAAATATTTTATTAAAAAAAAATTCTTTGTTCTAAATATATTTTTAAATATGCCAATATCTCTTCTTGCCCATAATGATCATTGTGGTTTCGGATGTGACAGGGTTCAAAGAACACCCTGTATATAAGTTTGGAGTTTTTCGAGCCAATGTGAAGATCTGTAGATTTGTTAACATTGAGTGTGAGAAGCCATTTCTTGGTCCATTCATGAACACTGTCCAGGTCTTGCTGTAGTAACTTGGTATGTATTTTCCAGCCCGATTTGTTGTGATCAATGAATATTTGTCAGGCTTTGTGGTCTGCGTTCAGGAGGATGACGAATATAGTTCTGTCTGTAAAATAGAAACAGAACCCTGGACAAGTGTTTTCGACTCGATGACTACACTTAAGTAAAAGTTCTGAAAAGGTAAATAGAGTGGAGTGAAATCCGTCACATTGTATAGTGGTTGACCTGTTCGCCTACCATTCTTGAGGTTCTGGGTTCAATTCTGTAAATAGCATTAACTTTTAATTTCTTTAATAACAAAGATAATTAATATATTTTTTATTGTAACTTCACACCACATTAGAGGTTAAGGACAGTAAGAAAACATACAGTACTCCCAAAAAATTTCAAATGTGTATTTTTGTAATTTTTTTTTAAACATTTTTTTTGCACCACAACAGGCCAGGAGGCCTAATTACAGTAGTGAATTACATCACAGAGCACCCAGGCTTGAGAAAAATCACATTTTAATTTTTTGTGTTCTCACCGGGAATCGAACCCAGAACCTTCCGTGCGTGAGTCAAGCGTCTTGACCACTACACCACGGAGGCCGCCATGTGTATCAATATATTTTAGAAAACAAATTTACTGTAAAGCCTCGTTGAAAACTACAAGATGTTTAAAGTATGAAAAATCACTAATTTGTCTCATGAAAAGTTTTCTGATATACTGTAGTTTACCTTTCGCATACAGAAATGTAAGTTGAAATTTTTTTCTACTAAATAAATATGAAAATTATTATTTACAAATTAAACAAATAGGTTGTTAACATATTACAACAGAGATGAAGAATATTTTATACAAGGTAATATAAAAGTCTAGGCATCTAAAGGGCTTGTCATTTTACAGGGCTTATGACCTAAATATAAACCATACCATAAAATTGGTTATGTTTCAGTTTCAAAGAGGGCTCTCTGTGGTGCGCACAAGTGGGTCTGCTCCTGACCAGCGGCCCGCAGTACTCCCCCATAGTGCGACACTTCGGCCTGCAGCTTATGGAGCACACCGTCAAGTATCGCTGGAACCAAATCTCACAACCCGAAAAACTCTTCATTAAGGTATTTTTATCACAACAAAGATAGAAGTGCGAAAGATATAGATGTTTTTGAAAATTTGTTATCAAATTTAAGTAATCCGTGGCTGTGCGTTAGAATATTTGAACTGACCGATAATTTCGTTAGAATTAGAGTTCTTTTCAAAGCTTTGTTTGATAAGCTGAGGACTTCATTTTGGGCATACGTCACAAGATATCTATAGTGTAGAGATCGGAATTTTTTTCCACATTATTTTCGCCATTTCACTTGCTTATTGTGAGAGAAACTTGCTACTTGTATATGAGTTGCCCGAGTACAGGACAAGTTAACAGCGAGTCACAGCTGAGTTTAGGTAATTAAAACATTATTTGTTACCTATAGATCTGCTTCCACAATTTATTATGAAGTTATTTTTCCTATCCTTATTCATTTTCTATTATTATAGCCCGAGTTTTATGTTTTTATAAATGTTTTTTTCCCCCCTTCTTTTAAAACTGGTTTCTCCATTATTTATTATTCATTTATTGTTTGTAACACATTACATGCTGTGAACAATTATATAAAGGATCTAGAAACATTGTAGATCTTGTATGTTATCTATGTATGTAAGTCGAGTTGTCCGTTATTATTCCTTAATAAAATAAATTATGTGGAAGTATTTTACTAGGCTTATGACCCGTCATTGGCCGGTTATAAATGATTACTATACACACAGGCTGATTTGCAGCAAATAGTCTCTAGAATGTATGATGTATGCCTGGAGAGCGAATTGGCGATGAACGAAAGTAAGTCAAAAGTGATGGTATTTGAAAGGGATAGTGAGGTTACTGACTGCATAATAAATGTAAACAACTAATGTCTCGAGCAAGTAGAAGAATTTGTGTACCTGGGAAGCATGTTTTCAAGAGATGGAAGAGTAGAAAAAGATGTTGAAAGAAGAGTGAATGCGGGCAACAAAATGAACGGAGCACTAAGCACAGTAATTTCTAATAAAAATATGTCAATTGAAGCTAAACTGGCAGTGCACAACGGAGTTTTAGTCCCAACACTTATGTTTGGAAGTGAAACATGGAACTGGCAGAGGAAGGATGAAAGCCGAGTGAACGCGGTTGAAATGCGATCTCTTAGACGAATGTGTGGGAAATCAATGTATGACAGGGTTACGAATGATGAAATCAGGCGAGAGTGTAAATCTGAGACAAGTATAATTGATAAGATTAAGAAAGGGTCTCTGAGATGGTTTGGTCACGTAGAACGAATGGACGACGAGAGAATGGTAAAACAAGTATATATGGCAAAAATGAACGGCAACGTTAGACGAGGACGACCAAGGAAGACGTGGCATGATCAGATAAACCAAAATCTTAAGTCTGGTCATGTCAAAAGCAGACAGAACCGAAGGGCATGTATGACAAGATGTATGAATGTGGAAGAGGCTAGGAGTGTATGCCAGGATAGACGTGTGTGGCGGTCCATTCTCTCTGCCTACCCCTACGGGGAAATGGCGTGATGGTAGTAGTAGTACTATACACACTGTGAAACATTCACTATTCTGTCTATATTTGAATGTTTCTAATTCATCCATCTGTTAATTTTTGCGATCTCGGTGAGATTCATCCAAATTGTTGTATCGACCAGACAATGCCTGAATTGTTATTTTTTGTGCTCCTTGGATCAACTGGCTTAATCAATGATATTTTGAATATACCAAATGTGTGTAGACAAGTACTACTGGACATACTGTAAAATATCAACAGATACACATATAAGATGATTAAGTAAAATATATACATAAGTGGTGGAAGAAAAAATAAAATGTATGTGTTCAGGAAAACGCCATGAAGCTGGTGTGCAGCGGCGGGTGGAGCGCGGCGCACATGAACGACGCCCTGTCACGGGTGGTAGTGGAGATGGCCAAGCGGGAGTGGCCGCAGCAGTGGCCCGCGCTGCTGGGCGAGCTGAGTGCCGCCTGCGCGCGCGGTCCGCGCCACACTGACATTGTGCTGCACGTGCTGCTCCGCCTGGTGGAGGACGTGGCCACCCTGCAGGTACATATTCCTACACCCAAACCGGTCTTAATCTTACTCTTCCAGTCCAGAGACGATGCTGAGAGCTAGAGGAACTTTAGTGACATTTTCGGCAAAATGACTTCCAAACATTTATTACAACAATATGCAAGTCCAGACACTTGTAAAACTTATGATCTGGCATTAGCTGGTTAGACTGTATAATGTTGACCATAACTTTTTTGTATATTGATTGACTGTAAAATATTCGTACATGTTTCCTTTAGAGGTTTTTGTTTATATGTTTTATTGAATGTATAGACCTTGGAGTCAAACCAACGGCGGAAGGACATCTACGCTGCTCTGACCAGCTCTATGGCGGAAATCTTCTCCTTCTTCCTTCGCCTTATTGAGCTCCATGTCCAGAGCTTCAGGGAATCTACGCAGATAGGAAACTATGAAGTCGCTGCGGAGCATGAACGAGTTGTTCAGGTTAACCCTTCCCTTAGTCTGCCAAAAACTTCCTCGCGTTACAGTGCTGTGTAATGACTGCACATGCAAAAAATTAGAGATTTTAAATCGGAAAAAAGGAACATTCATAGGTAATTGCTTAAATTATTTAAAGCTAAAGTCAGTGATAATATTTTTAATGTAATTACTAAAAACATGAAAAAAAACATTTGCTCTTGCTCGCAAAAGAACCGCTCCTGGCGAAATCGGGAGAGCTACGTTAGTTAAGCTAGTTATTGTACTTGTACTATTAACCGGCCGACTGGCAACTTTGATGTTCGCGCGTGTGACGCGTAAAATTGTCTCTTGTTCCCGAATATACCTGTAGTATCAAAAGTAAGACGTAAAGAGTGTGCGGGACAATTATATAATCGGTACTCTTTTACTCTACTCAATACATAATGATGTGTGACACATTGGTAAACTTTTTATTGTATAAGTGGTTTATCTCCGATTTGTGAGATAATGCTTTTTCCGTTCCTAATGAGTATTAATTATTGAATAAAAAATATTTTAACCGATACGTAAATGTATAACGGAAGAATACCTAAAATATTAACTAAGAATTCATTATATTTATAGCGATATTAAAGTTATTAGATGCAATATGTACTAGCTAAGATCACTGGAAATGTAGAGTTACCAAGAATAAATTTATAATTTTTATTTCATTTAAATATGTCCATTATTGATAAATTTAGATGTCTGTATTGAATTTTTTTGGAGTTTAATTTTTTTATTTATTTCTTTTCCTCAGGTTGTCCTCATGACATTGACAGGCTTTGTGGAGTGGGTCTCGATGAACCACATAATCAGCCAGAATGGCCGACTTCTGCAGATTCTCTGTATCCTGTTGAGTGATGAAGCTTTCCAACTTCCAGCTGCTGAGTGCTTGTTACAAATAGTCAACAGAAAAGGACAGGTTGGCCCTCTTTTATACAGCAATATTATTTCTTGAATCACCAGTTCACGAGCATCACCCCCATTATGTACATTGAAAATTACTTATCAATAAATGACTGAATGATTTTCTTATTTGGGCAAAATAAATCATTCCAATTTTTTCATTTCCAGGTGAAGGAACGGAAGCCGCTTATGATACTCTTGAGTGAAGATGCTATCAGCTGCATTCACCGTGCAGCTTTAGCTAATACTAATACTTTGGATGAAAAACATTATCTTTTCCTGAAGAAGTTAACACAGGTATACAATTTACCAATTCAAATTTTGTATAAAGGGTTCGTCTGACGAAAATAATTATTTTGAGTTTGTCTAAATGTTTGGAGACAAGGACTGGATTTCACCCCATTGGGAATTATTAAGATTAACATATCACAACAGAGATAGAGAACATTTTAGAGTCATATAGAATTCTAGGGATTTACAGGGTTTGTGACCTGTCATTGGCTGGTTTATGTAGTTGCTTTATACACCGTGTAACATTCACTGTTCTGCCTATGTTGGAACATCCATATTTCTTCATTTGTACCATCTGTTGATTTTTGTAGTCAGAATATATAAGTCTAGGCATCAACAAGGATTTCGGCTGACATCACGCTGTTTCTCCGTAGGCAGAATGGATAGAATGCCATTCCTCTACATTCGTACACTTCCACCAAGAATTTTCATTAGTAAAATTGAAACGATTAAGCAATATAAGCACTATTAACTTGCATTATGTGTATTTTATATCATAAACTTTGCATGCAGGTGTTGGCGGGCATCGGACAGCAGCTGTGCTCGCTTTGGGGGCGCGAGGACGGCGTGACAGAGCGGCCCGCCCACCTGGCCACCTACCTGGACAGCCTGCTTCTGTTCTCCGCGCACCCCTCGCTCATCCCGGCGCATACGGCGTCAGCCGTGTGGGCTGCGCTCTTCAAGCACGAGCATGCACAGCGGGACTCCGTGCTGCTGAATTACGTGCCCCGTTGGGTCACCGCCACGGCTCCTAAACTGCTAAAGGTATTTGGAAATTCATTTTGATTTTGTTAAATAGTGTTGCATTAATAGTGTTGTACTTAAAATTTTATTAAATATGCAACGTTGCAGTATGTAAAGCTGAGACAAATATTATTGACAAAATTAACTCTTTAAACGCGGAAAAATATTTGCATGCTTCGTTCACACGAGGCAGTCATTTGTCAATTGATTTCCACTTTCACGAGAAAAAAAACAAAGAACATTACGATTACAAGCCGGTGTTGGCTGCCGCAGTATGATAGTTCGTTATCAAATTCAAGCAACAAGCAAACAAATAAATATATGTACTCATAATTCATACAGATAATTTCATAATAAAACTTGGGGAAAATTGCGGTAAATGCTTACAAACATACCACTTTTTAAATTTCAAAAGCAGATAAATAAACATTTGTATTTTTCTACATTGTTGACACCATGGAATAGAGAAAACTTTTGAAACGCTCCAACATTTTTCGCCTCACATTCTATTTTACAAACAATTGCCACTACGAATTGAAAAACATCCGCTTGTTAGTATACATGTTTCTAATTCGAGGGTTAGGTTTTAACTGATCTGACATCACCCACTCATAATGTTTCTTATGCATTGACTATAAAAAATAAAAACATCGGTTTAGACACTTGCATATGTCATAAACATAATCCGATCCCAATGCCCAGTGGCATACGAACTAAGTTAGTCCCCAATTTGGATTTTATTACTTAAGTTCTTATTTTTTAAAAAAAATTATGTTTTAAACCAAATTATCCATTCATTCAGTCCATTTAGTTACAATAAATACACATTTTTTTTATATACAGCTACGATTTAAATAAAATACAGCTAAAGAAAATTAAAACTAGGACAAAAATAATAATAATAACCACCTCCAGACAGGATCTGATATATATATAAAAGACGTATATTACTTAATATTATTACAGTTTATTATTTGTTTAGATATATGTATTATATTTTAGTTTTTCCTGTTATGGAAGTGGTGTATTTCTTCCTCAGGTTACATATCCAGAATCCCGTCCGGTTGGAGTAACACTGGACACAGCTAGTTACGCAGCTATAGACTTTGATAGTGAAACTGAATTCTCCATGTACTTTTGTCGCTGTCGGACTGATTTCTTAGATAATTTTAGGTGAGTTTTTCAGCTATTCTTTATTTATTTCAATTTGTTAAAAAAACCTTAAAATGTGAAAATATTTACACTGAATATTTAACGCACCTGTTTTTTTTCTAGGCAAGCGACGTTGATAGCACCCCTCGTGACCTTCAGTTATGTGGACCAGTGGCTTCGTGTAGTTCTAGGGAAGGCCATGTCACACCAACACAATACAGATGGGAACATTCATGATCCTGTTTACCTGGAGTGGGAAGCTCTATCTATAGTAAGTAGGCACTATTTCTCACCCCAGAAAGGCTATTTGATTGTTTATATTGTATACGAGAGGGGACCCAAAAAAATGGGAATTTCATCATAACTTTACTTGAAGTAAAGTTATGATGAAATTCCCATTGAAACTTTACAATACTTTGAAGGTGATCAAAATTTGGTGTAAAAATATTTAAAAATAAAGAAGTTATGATGAAATCCCCCCTTTTTTGGGTCCCCCCTCGTACATACAAATAATCTTAAAATTTTTGAAATGCTAAATCTAAAGTTGTAATTTGTGTATTTGTATTTGGCAGTTACTAGAGAGCGTATTGTCTCGCATTCTTCAAGTATCGGAGCGTCCCAGCGTGGGATCGGGCCTCGCTCTGTTAGAGATGTGCCTGTTGCTGGAGCCCGCCGACCCGCTGCTGCTCAGCGTGCTGCTCTCCCTCATCTCCGCACTGTTCGTGTTCCTCAGTATGACCCCCGGCCAGGCTGGCCCTCTGCCGCGCGTGCTGGACAAGATCTTCAGCGCGCTGGTGTACACGGGTTGCCCGCCCGGCGCGGAGGACGCCAAGGGTGCCCGGCCGCGCGCCGTGCGCAACGTGCGCCGTCACGCCGCCAGCCTGCTGGTCAAGATCGGCCACAAGTACCCGCTGCTGCTGCTGCCTGTGTTCCCGCGCATCCATTCCACCGTGCGCCGCCTGAGCCCTCGCAGCTCAGCACCATGGAGCGCATCACGCTGCAGGAGGCGCTGCTGCTGGTGTCCAACCACTTCTGCGACTATGCGCGCCAGAAGGCGCTCATCGGCGAGGTGCTGGGGGCCTGCGGGGCCCAGTGGGCCGCCCTGGCTCCGCACGTCGCCAGCGCGCCTGCCCTCATGGCCTTCGTGGGGCTGGACCGCGCCCCCGTGCCCCCCTCTGCGCTGGACCACGGCGGACAGAACCGCAGCCACCTGCTTCACGCCGTGAACCTGCTACTGGCCGTTATCAAGCGCTGTGCCTGGCCGGATGATCCGGATAAGTGAGTAACGTATTAATTTTATAAACTGTCTGATAACATCACCATTTGACATAGCATTTGATTTTGAGTATTACATGCGATAAAACCTAATCTATCTAGCTACCACACGCCGGATCTGAAGGGATCTAGCGCCTCGTCACTTGCTGAAAGGGTCTGGAATATACACGTTTATAAATGAATACAAGCATATTATTCTCCCTCCCCTTGCGAGGAATTGTCTGGTTATTTCATTAACCTATGATGGGTCCTGCACTGCAGTACAAAAACGTGCGCAGGGTAGATAATGGAACAGATGCCGTGCACTGCTCATTCTTTTTTCTTATTGTGAATATTATCTATCTCTGATCCCTTATATTATATAAAAGGTTAATTTGGAGATCTTATAGTAATGTCCCTTTTTCTCTTCCCAAATAATAAAAAGAAATGCACTCCACGTTTACGTTTATATTCAGGTCGTCTCGCGGTGGATTCAGCGGTGGAATGACCGCCGGAGGTAACCCCATCTGGAGGAACCCGTGTGCCGAGTTGGTACTTCCCATACTCCCTCACGTGCTCACTCTCTTCCCGCACCCTCAACCAGCTTTATGATCCCCAGGCCATGCACTTACTTCACGAGGTATAATATCTAATCAAACAATTTGTTCACCCTCATTTAAGAGATTCTCTCATTGAAAATAATGTATTTGATGAAATGCTCCCAATAAAAAGAAATTGCACACCGAGGTCTGTTATAATCGATTGGTTTGTTTTATGAACTTTTCATTTTAGGGTTTCCGTTCCGCGTACAATATGTTAGAAGTGGAAAGGCAGAATCTTCTTGGACAAAACTGGGGAATACAAGATCCATTAGATCCTAATGTAAAGAGGCCGCAGTCTCCGCTAGACAGGATGCAACACTTCCTCTCTACTTTACATGACTCCTGCTGCCACATGCTTGGGTATAACCAACTAACTAAACTTTTTCTATGAGGAAGTTCAGCCCTACGGAAAATTGGATATAAAAATGTATACTTACACGCGGTAAAAATAAAAGCATTAAGTTGCACTGCAAAGTTGTATGTAAAAATACATAAAAATTAACTACTTTGAACGACGTCATTAGTTTTTTCGAATCAACCGTTGATAATTATAGTAAGTCGACTGGCCAGTCAGCAGAACTCACTGGGGAAATGAACTGAGACGTCACACGAGGAGTAATTTGAAAAATACAAAACTTTAATAAATCGTAGCACTGATAATATAATACATAAATCTATTTTAAAACCGCTGAACTTCCTCATCAATGCATATCAAAATTAATTTTGTTTGGGGTAGTTTTATTTGAGTTTATTCATTTAATTTGAATATTTACAATATTACATAAATTTGCTTATATTCAACAACAGATTAAATTTATCAAAATTAATTTTTATTTTTTGCACTGTATAAATCTTCAAAATCAGTTATTTCAAAAGTGCTTGTTGTATGATTATAATGAAGCATTATATTATTTATTATTTTAGAATTTTTCTTTGTACAACAACATTTTAAATATAAAATACTTTGGATTTTACGCCTAACACAACTTAAATATTAATAAAAACATACCAAGTTTCAGTTTATATTTACACCCGATGATAAGACGATTCAGAATACGCGTAACTCTGTTTTGTTTTTATGAATATCATAATAATAGTGTTTTGTTGTTTCATATAATAGGAACCTTTATATTACTTCTGGACTTTCACCAGAAACTCAACATTGCTTATGTAGGGACTCCAATAGTGGCGAATGAGATTTATTTATGGCCGTAGCGAACTTGTACAAATTGTATAGCATAATTAAAGGATAAAGTAGAATAATGTAAAGAGAAAGCATAGTTTATTTATTTATTTATTTATTATTATCATTATATTACATACACAAAATTATAATTATGTAAAGTTGCTTTGACTGTCTAACTAGGGCTATTTACCCCGTTCTAAAACAGTCAAAAAAATATAAAAAACAGTAATCAATTTATAGAAACAGTTATAAAGATACAGGACAAAGTGAAAAACAAAGTAAAAAATGGAGTAAAAACATGGTAAAAAATGTAGTAAAAACATAGTAAAATTGTAGTAAAAACATAGTAAAATGTAGTAAAAACATAGTAAAATTGTAGTAAAAACATAGTAAAAATGTAGTAAAAACATAGTAAAAAATGTAGTAAAAAAAAACGTAGCAAAAAAAATAAATTATTAAACAAAGTAATAAATGCAGTAAAAACATAAAAACAGAATACATAGTAAGAAACATATTTAAAGTCATAATAAAAAAATGAATGTATGTTGTATAGCAAAAAGCGTATTTAAAGAAAGAAAAGAAAAAAACGTGGTATATGATTAAACATGGTATTGGCAAAGCACAGTAAATAAAAAGATTATAAGATTTGTGATAAAACAGTGAAACATAGTTAGAAAAGTAATAAAATATAAGATACATATTAAGTTTATAAATCTTACATACAGATGAATGTGGGATTAATATAAAATGACTATAAAATTGTGTTCAATAGATCCAGCGGTCCCTCACTGGGACGAGAGCTGTACCAGGTGGAGGGAGTGGGTCCAGCACTGGTAGCCACAGTACTGTGTGGGTTGGAGCACGTGCCCGACTACCGACTGCGCACTGTCGTGCGTGTGTTCCTACGCCCGCTCGTGTGTTTCTGCCCGCCTTCGCACCACGCGCAAGTGATCATGCCCATCATGGCGCACATGGCACCCTTCAGTGAGTTCAACACTATACGGGTTATATAGTCTCAATTCATCACCAATAATCTGCATACATATTTGGATTGTCAAATTTATCAATATGTACATGTTTATATTATTATTAAATTAGAGGCAGGCAGCTATGAGCTGATATGCCCCATATCTTTTTTTCATTTCATTTATTCAGCTTTTTGTATATAATATCAATTGTGTATTGGCGGGCTTATTGCCAAATGGCAATTTCTCACAACCAACCAGTAAAATAAAAGTGTTTTGTATATAATAAATTTAAATTTTAAAATGTACTCAATCTATATATATAAAAGGCAATGTTCGAATGGTTCTCCTCGATAGACTGAATAACCACCAGACCGATTTACATGCGATTTTCAGATAAATGTACATCTTTGCCATGAGAAGTTTTATAGCTCACAAAATCTTCAATTTATTAAGTACAAGAAAGTTATGAGCATTAAGATCACCAGGGTTGTATTCGCCGAGAATGCGGATACAAAAAAAAATGGAGGTTTTTTTTTATTTAAAAAAAATCTGGTTTTTGAATGTTTACAAACAACACTAGTTTTTTTATGGATCCCAGTCAGATTATTTCATTGAATTCCTTATTTTCACCTATTTATTTATTTTTACTGGATTTTTGGTTATACTATAATAATATCAACTAACATTCTATACATTTTTGAAAATCGCATTCCTGACTAAAATGCATCCTGAGCAGAGTTTGACATTTGCTAAAAGAATTCTTTATTTGAAAATAATTAATTATTTTATGTTTTGGAATTCAAACACAAACAAGTACTTGGGTACCTACTTAAATTAAATATTTGAATATCTATTCCTTTTAGATTTGGAATTCAATCAGCCTACTTACCAACGAAAAGTTACAACATCTTTTTTACGTTTATCCGAACGGTTTTTACTAAAGATTTTTTAGTAATTTTTTTGTAAGTTTATTTAATTTTGTTTAATTTTAAAAGGAAACGCGGTCTGACTTTTCTTCATACAAACGTATTCACGTATTTTCTCTCTGAATTATGGCACTAGAGAAATGTTTTTTTTACAATAACAACAACAACAAACTATCACGCCGCTTCTCGTAAGGGTAGGCAGAGAGGATAGAATGCCACATCGCTCTATCTTTGCATTCAGATCTCGCTTCCTCTACATTCATAGATCTTCTCATGCATCTTCAAGTATTTGTTGGATTTGGTCATGCCATGTCTTTCACGGTCTTCCTCTATTTCTGCATCCATGAACATTCGCATTGTAAATATTTTTAGCTGTTCTTTCGTTGTCCATTCGCTCTACATGTCCAAACCAGCGCGGAGCTCTTTTTTTACACATTATAGATATTTACCGTTGGCGTGTCCCCTATACTGTTTCTTTTTTTTTTTAAATGTAGAACCATTAAAACCTGTAAAAAGCACAGTTTTATCTTTTGTCTTCGGGCGCACGGTATACAAATATAACTATTTTTGAAAAGCGCAAAACATTCCGATACAGAAATTTTATTCTGATACTCTGTCTAAAAAATAACAAAATCGGTTCAGTTTTGAGGTGCGGAAAACGTACAGCGAAACGTCAATTTTATCTATTCTAACAAAGTCTGAAATGCAGTTGTCTTTTTCGCACAGTATCGGGGAGGTGTCTGCAAGACAGTGACAGAAAAACAATGCTCGAACACCTATTTATCAAAAATTCTCTGTCCTGACTTTCTCTGTATATATCTAATTTGGACTAAATACAATAATTGATATCAAAGTTTCAATTGTGTTTATTTAATCTATTTAGCAAAAACTCAAATCAAGCAATAGCAAAGCATTGCCGGGTTCAGCTCGTATAAAATAAAATACAAAAACTTAAGATGTACTTGATCTGTCTTTCTGGTAAGCTTATTACACTTCCTATTACATTTGTCCAATTTTTTTTACGTGGTGCCATAACTATTTATTGAAGTAGACCAGACACATCCAAAGATCCTTGTTTAGTCGTATTGAAGTTGAACTTTGGCTTCTCTAATTTCATCAAATTCGTATATTCCAGCTAAATGTGAAAATTTCATAAAGTTCCCAGTCATAACAACGTCCATGGAGCATTTTATACATTTCGATATAGTCTCCTCTTGCTCTTCTCCGTTCTAATGTGGTCATGTTAAGTTTCCGAAGCTGTAAAAAAATTAACACTGTTAACCACCTCCGTGGTAATAATAATAAATACAAAATAAAAGACTGTTAAATATAATGTAAGAGATATAAAAATAATGTAGATAATATCAGAGATATCAAAATATAAATCTCTTTTCTAACATGCAAAGGTGCATAAAGCAGGCGTTTTTGTAGAGCATGAGACAACTGTCACGGTGACCCGTGGAGTGGGGCCTAGGGGCAAAGGTCACGTCCCGTCGTATCTTGGTGGTTGAATATATTTAAAGAGGTAAATCGTTTTTAAATATCAAACCTGAAAACGATTTTGGGCTCTTAGCAATTAAAAACAATTAATAAGATAATTACACACAAGAGTCTATATTATAGACTATTGGTTTTGGGGTGTCTTGTCTGTTGCCAAAAGTGTAAGTGTCTGTTAACAGGAAACATTACTTCGTCTAGAATCTTAAAACCCACTCAAAATGCTTTATTTTTAAACTACGCACCACAAGGAGTTGATGGAATGTTTGTACAAAGAGGAGAAACTGTCCATTGATGAGTACGCCGGCCAGGTGTTGCGCGTCTGTAATCGTAAGTTCACTACAGATTCTTTTCACCACTGAGATCATTGCATGGTCCATAAGTCACGGGTTTACCTCGGAAATAAGATCACAACAACAAATATCAGTTCGGCACACTAACGTCATAACAATCTGATCTCACTAGGACACGTCGAGAGGGGAGGATTTAAACTCTCATCCATTCCCGAATATTATAAGAGAACTTGTGTGAACTTGACTTCATGAGAATAGATCGATTCTCTCTTAATCTGGAATGAACCATCCTGTAGATGTGCTTTGGTGTTCAGCTGGTCTGCGACTGAGGATGGAGAGCAAAGAAAAAAATGCCCGTGTCCATGTATGAGATATCCGGCCACGTGCACCCGTTTTTTTTAAGTATTCCGAATGTTTTTGGTACTTATTGGCGCATTTTAAAAATGTTTTTTTTTTCTGTTTTGTCGGAATTATGAGAGTGGGAAGACATACGATGTTTTGATTGGTTAATTTAGGACACACCATTACAAAAGTGGGTGGTGACAAATTCACTCATCGGGTTTCAATTAACAGGGTTGACACTTCATTATAAAAAATTGAAAAGTAAACTTAGAAGACGAGAAATGATAAAATTGTTTCTTGAAAAAGCCCTTCTACCTAAATGTTAAAATAATTATTTCCATCATCTGACTTTATGGTATATCACGCTCTTATACCTATTGCAGTGGAAATTTATTTATTTTATAAACAATGACGAGTCTTACATTTCAAGTGCCAGTTCATGATGCTCACATCATTAGAGATTTTCTAGATTATGTTTTTTTTTTTTAAGATTAAGGTTTTTTTTTTCATTGCAGTGCTCAATCGATTATCCAATAGATGGCAATATATTATGTCTCTGTATGAGTCTGGAAAGTTTGAAGAAGAAGGATCTAATGATACTCAAGAAGTTATTGAGGACATGCTAAATAGGAATCTAACTAAAGAATATCTGGATGTTATAAAGGTAAGTTTCATAATATATAATATATTTCAATAATAAAATTTGTACTGATAAATCAAAATTCTTTGAAATCACAGTTTGTACGAGAGCAGTTCAATAAGTACCGTGTTCAATGACAGATGGCGTTACTAAGGCAAGTTGCTGTTACTTTTGTATGCTGTCATCTGTAATACAATGCCATAAACAAATTTTACAAAATATTTTTAAAAGCTTTGGCAAAAAATTTACGGGACTCAAAGGGGTAATACTCATGGACTTCTTAGAAAAAGGAAAAATTATTACTGGGCAATACTACAAGTTCTTATTAAACCTCCCTCATATAGTGTTTTGATATTTTGTAAGTTTCCTGTCTGTATATAAAGTTTTCTATGTTTATCCTCATATGTAAATATATAAAAAATACTTTGTAAAGTGCTGTTGACACAGGTTATCCCAGTGAGAACACACTATTTTATATAAATTAAAAATCGATAAAAAATAAAGTTAATAATATAAAAGACTGTATGTTTGTATATTAGGAATATCCAATATTGAAAGGGGTTTCATGCAGTAAAATGACTGATTACAGGTAGCTCTCATTGGGGGCAGTATGCCTTCCAAAGGGGAGGATGGTGGGTTCATGGAGTCTGAGGACAACGAGGGTGCTCCCGCCCCGACCCCCCACAGCCTGGGCCAGGAGCACGTCGGGGAACTGGGAAGTATGCTGCTGGCCTGCGACCAGACCTGCGCTCCCATCCTGCACACCATCATAAGGTAGGTCTGTGTGAGGATGTTGCTTGGATCAGTTTGAAATTACAATCTTGTGAGATTTCTAATTCAACTACACAGCATAACTTTGTTTAATTAGAACATACACTCGGTTCCACTCAGAGTGTGATATTATACGGGATGGTTTTGTTATTTATAAATATATGTCTTATAAGACTATGTGTTATGGTTCTATACCAGCGTATTTGTTATAGTGTGGGTCGCGACCCACATGGAGCTTGTAAAGCCTTGCTCGGGGTCGCGGTTGCAAGCAAGGTAGTAGTAAAAAAGCGAGGGTTTTATGTCATATGTCATATGGGTACTATGGTAAAAATACAATAAGTTCAATGAGAAGGCTATGCCTATTTATTTTTTTAAACATTTTGTTGATTTGTCAAATCGTGATTCTGTTTTTGAGACACAAATAACCAAGTTATTCTCTAATTCGAGTCAATTTCTTTTTTTAGTTTTTACTTATTTTATTTTAATAGAGTTTTTCTACTGACATTTCTTGGTGGAACTGCATTTTAATTATAATAATTAAAAATACGTATATAGTTTTATTCCACTTTTTTTTATAAATTTTTACCAGTGACCGGGTTTCGTCGTGACCGACATTTGACCAGTCTGACGATGTCAGTGTCGATGTCGATGTGATGATGAAACCCGGTCACTGGTAAAAATTTATAAATAAAAGTGGAATAAAACTATATACGTATTTTTTATTATTATATTTTATTTTTTATGGTTTACAAAACAATACATATGATATTGGTATAAAAATCACAATTTTTTATTTGTCTGTTGAGAGTTGAGGAAATGTGGATGTTTAAACATAGGCAGAATGGTGAATGTTACACAGTGTGTAAAGTGGCCACTTAAACCAGCCAATGACAGGTCATAAGCCCTGTAAATGCCTAGACTCCCATATTCCCTTCTCAAAAATGGTTTCCCTCTCTGTTGCGACAAATTTAAACAATTTGTTATGTTTAGATATTGTTTATTAATTATATGCGAACTCAACATGGACAAAAAAGTTTAAAAAATAGTTTTTTTCAAATGGCTCTAAAAATTTCATATCTTGCCTTGCCATCTCTGGGTATTCTAATTGTCGGTATGTCCAGAAGACATCAATCTTATGCAAATTAAATTTCATTTAAATTATAGTTCTACATAAGGCGCTGACGGCCATAGGAGCTTAAACGACATTTGACATAAATTTAATTATAAATTTAATTTAATTATAGTAGTTGGATTTTTTTAAATCCTAAGTTTGAAGCCGCGCTAACTCAAGCGCCAATATTAAATCTTCCCAGTTCCCACTAAATGAACAAAACAAATTTAAATGTAATAATTAAAATTTCGCAAAAAGATTATGCCAGAGAAACATAACTGTCAAATTTATATGAACTGTAAGTTTACATAATTTATTTCCTTTTTATTTATGTCCGGTAAAAATTGTAACATTAACTTAAGTTAAAAGCAAAAATGTCACTGTTCATGATCACTATTTTTGGGAAGACTAACAAAAACAGCAGAGAAAAGGTTATTTCTTTTAAGTTTAATGTGCATGTCTTGCATGGTACAACACAACAGGTAGTGAACAGTCTACTAATTTGATGAATGCCTACAGACTTTGTTGATCTTCCCAAGAACAGTGATCATAGACAGTGGTCTTTTTGCTTTTAACCCTCTCAAATGTAGTCATTTAACATAAAAAGTAAAAGTCATAAATATTTAGATCCATTTGCCAAACACTGTTTAAATGTCATCTAAGTTCCTCTGGGTCTCAGCGCCTCATTTATCTTAAATTGAAGATGAATATTTCTTTCTGTATCGGCAGTGCCTTGTGGTGGAGCGACAGTGTGTGCTCGCTGCGCGCGTGCACGGTACTGAGCAGCTGCGCACGTGCGCCCGTGGCGCTGCCGCCCGCATTGCCACCGCGGGCGTTGGCGGCCGTGCTGCGCGCGCTGCAGCAGCACGGCCAGCACGACGCCAACCAGGCTGCGCTGCTCACACTCGGCGTGCAGCTGCTGGAGGCGCTCCGCCCGCGCTGCCCCGCCATGCTCGAGGTATATTTACTATTACTATTTTAAATCCCCACCGAAACAACAAAATTACATAGCCCGCGATGTCTTCTTCTTTCACGATTTCTAGTCAGTGAGTGATTGAAGCACACATCTGAACTGTGAAGAAGTCATGGGTTTGACCTCTAGAGTAATAATACGTCGTTGTTGTAGTAGTAGTCGTAAGGGGTAGTATACGTAGTTACGTATTCTGGATAAAATGACATATCCGGCTATGACCCATAGATTATGGAGCTTCTCATTAACCTAGCCGGACCGAAGGGGGGATTGGGATCCCCCATAGACCGATTTTAATTCGATAACTCAAGTATTATTAAAGCTATTTGCCGTATATACACGACACCTCGCCGTGTGTTTAGTTGAACTGTAGATAGGGGTGGCTCTGTAGCTGCTGTTGTCCGGCTATCTCGGATGAGATAGACTTCTCTAGCTGGGTCGGCGGTGATATCCTCCAAAAGGGCAGGCGGCGGAGTCGAAGGCGGAGAGGGCGTAATTCCAATAAAACACGCTTAGTCTTGATTTATACACAACTTTATTTACAAAAAAACATACAGGTTTTATCAAATCATTTGCATCGTGTCGCTGTCGGACAGGGTACGGGACAGCATACATAAGCCACAGGAGAGAGCGAAAGGGGGTTGGGCTGCCCCAGATGAACTCGTAGAGTGCCCTCTCATTGGCTGGAAATTTTTATATTTTATTTTTATTTGGTCCTTCGAGCCGGATAACACCCTCGGTATACATTTCACCTAAAAGTTAAGTATGTAGGCATCATCCCCGTGTCTTAATTAATGCATAAATAACACGGAAAAAGATCCTACATACTGATTAAAAGGTGACACATGGTTTAGTGGGATTTAGTGAGGCCTAGTTCCTCACAATCCTGTACATATTTTTATTTATTTTATTTTTTATTTTTATTTTTTTGTTTTTTTTACAATATACACAAGAAGTAAAACATAGTATTAAAAAAATAAAGGATAATTACATAGCAATGAAATACATATTGATAGTAAAAATAGTAAACAAAAAATCCCACAAAGGCATGGCTTGTTCGTGGGTATACAAGGATTAATGAATTTTTGCTCCTATAGACAGTTATAATATTTTTATGTAATAATAATAATTATTATTATGGATAACTTATATAGCCATTTTCGTAATATAATACCTCAAGGGCGCTTTACAAAGTGATTATATAAAGATATAAATTTAATTTTAACTTTAACTTTTTGATTTAAGAAAAATAATGTACTTTTTCATACTACTTTTCCACCACATGCTAAGAATTTATTCAAATAATTTAGAGAACAAGTGGGTTTTAAGTTTCTTCCGAAACATCACTTCACTCTCACAGTTTCGGATTTCTGCTGGGAGAGCATTCCACGCCGTAGGGCCTGCGACCGCGATATGATTTCCTAATTTTGCGCGCGTTTTACCAGACTACAGCCTTAAGTTGACAGTCAATGATTACTCCCAGGTATTTTATGCACCTTTCAGACTTTATTTTTTCGCAGTTATTACATATGTCAAGATTACAATATTTATTATGAAACATTACATTAAGGGAAGAAGAAAGGGAAGATGGTTTTTCAGTTGTAAAATGGAATAAACAGTGTTTTATTACAATTTAGCGAGAGAAGATTTCGATCTAACCACTCCTTGATAATAGTTATACATATATTGGCTTTTTTGAAAGTATTATCCTAGGTGTCACTTTGTACAATTATTGCAGTATCATCTGCATAATAAACTAATTTACCATTTGTGGCTAGTCTCGATATTCTAACGTCTGCCCCTGCAAGTGACAAAATTAACCGTCTTTATTAAAGGAGCAGCTTATTAGATTACAAAATCGAGACTACTAGCCGAAATAAACAAAAAAAACCAACGTATAAAAAAGTTTGTAAAAACACTGGTGCCGGTTATTCTTATTGAAGCGCCGCGTGTAGCCCCAGCGACGACTCGAAAAGCTCCAGCTGCCATCGGGGTCTAACAATTGCTCAGTGCCCAGTGGAACATTTTTCCCCGTGCAGCAACCACCTCGGCCTATGCTAGGCTTGATGTTGTTTTTAATGATCCGCACTTGCCGCCGCATTCTGCCTTTTTTCGCTATACGAGCAGCGATGTCCGATATACTGTAAATTTTTTGTAATCGTGAAATTAATAGAAAGAAGCATTTTCCTGTTTTTGTTTTTAAATTTTGAAATAGTTGTTTTTTTTTTAATATAAAAAAAAAATTAGTAAAATATGTGTACGTGAAAAAATTGCACGGTCAAAAAACACTTTCAACGTTTTATTCTCCTGACTACATATACAAGTAGGCGTTTGGTCCCCCCGTTCGGATCATGTGTAATTTTTTAATGCTTAGTGAGGGAAAGGTTAATTAATATGCATTATTTAAAATATGTGATACATATCAGTAACGTATTATGTATTCAATGTTTTGTACATTTAAGCAATTACAGTATATTATAATGTTATAATTCCCTATCAGGTAATGCAGCAGATTCCTAATGTAAATGCAGCAGATCTACACAAGTTGGATGAGAAGCTCTCGGCTCCCCCGACTAAGGGTAATAAGATCGAAAAGGGGAAGAAGGATCTATTTAAGAAAATAACTAGTCAGGTGAGGTTTATTCATTTTCTGTTTTTATGAACATTCATTTTTATGTGATATTAGATGTGGTTGTATGAAAAATGAAATATTAAATCAGTTTGTTTTTTAATTTATTTTGGTAAAGCATAGATATTTATGTTTTTTCAGCCATAAAATTATATATAGGTCTCATAATTTTGCGAGTATTATACTGAAAATGTATTGAATTGAAATCTGTATTCCATAATATGTTTTATGAAATATATTGTGTAATACAAATTTTAAAATATACAATTCTTCTGTACATGTAATGTCACTGAACTTCTAAACGGCTTAACCGATTACGTGCGGTTTTCAGTGAAATGTATATATTTGCGCTGCGCGTGTTCGTAGATTTTTAATTTTCAATTGAATCTGTAAAAAAAAAGTTAGAAGCATAAATCTTTTTTTCATTGACCTACAAGGTTTGCATTAGACGAAAATGCATGCACAAAAAAAAATTAAAGATGTTGTTTTTTTGTGCTTGAAAAATGTTTGTTTTTTAATGTTCGCAACATTCGGTTTTTATGGATCCCAATCAGATTATTTCCTTACATTCCTTATAATTTCTTCCCATTTATTTCTTTTTACTGGATTTTTGGTAATACTAAAATAGTATTAACTGACATTCAATACTTTTTTAAAAATCGCATTCGTAAATAAAGTGCACCCCTGTTGGTGAGAAGAGCTGAGTTTTTTTTTTTTTTCTTTATTAGGGCCTACTACCAAAACTTGATAACATCGGCCAAAAACAAGTTACATTTATAAACAAGAAAAACATAAACAGACAGGAATAACAATATAGATACAAACAAAAGACAAGAAAAATATAAGTACAAGAATAACATTGAAATATCAATTGTAATAATAAACAGATATCCAAACTAATAAAAATTTCAACATAAATTGAAATAGGCACTAACAGAAAAACCCACCAAAACCTGATAGTGCCTATTTAACAGAAAATAGAAACTTACAGTAAAATTAGAAGGAAGATAGAACTTAATAACTAGAAAAATTACAACAAAATAATCAAAATATTAATTTAACATTTGCAAAAAGAATTATATATTTGAAATTAATTATTTTATATTTTGGAGTTCAACCATAAATAAGTACCTACTTATCAATGAAAAGTATTTTTCCAAGCTAATAGCAGGCAAGCCAACGTTCGGGCAGGCAACGTCTGTCAGGTCCACTAGTATTCATATAAAAAAATAAAAGGAATATATTAATTTCTGTTTAAGTAATAACTAAGTTATTTTTATTTCGATACATCATCATCATTATCATCATTCCCCTTTCACAACTAATGGTGCATAGGGCACTGCATTGTTACTCACTCTGGTGTGTTTGCCTTCCAGTTAAGAAATATGTCTCGGGTTCGATTCCCGACATGGTTGACATGAAATATTATAATGAATAACCGCAAAGAAAGCGCTTCATGTATAAATTTTATATTTCTTTTTGTAGTTAATTGGTCGTAGTGTGGGACAATTATTCCGGAAGGAAGTCCGCATCGCGGATCTTCCCAACTTGCCCCGGCCCTCCCCGGCCACCGCCCCCTCCCTCCTGGATGCCCCCAGTGGTGCGGGGCTCGACTCTTTCTTCACACAGAACACCATCTCGTAGCACGAGGGCACCGCACACATCCGCCTCGCGTGACTGCTCCCCCAAGCTCCAGCCGGATAAACCCACTGTATCGCTATAAATTACATGTGATCATTTAATGATCTACATTTTGATCCGTACTTTTTTATTATATTAATATATACACTGGAAGATTTGTTCCCTAGTAACATCATAATTTGTAAAAAATATCTCTAAATTCAACATTTATTACTTTATTGATGTGACATATGCCTTCTTTATCAAGAAAAGAAGTCAAATACAATTGATTTCTGCTTGTTAGTAACAAATCATTTCGCTTATAGTAATATTATGTCATGGAGTTAGTTTAAACTCAATATTTAAATTTTGGTGCCACTTCTATTATGTGATGTGTAATTAAAAAATATGTAAATCTTTCAGTTTTCAGAAAATGAACATTGTCTTTGCTTACTCTTATAATGATTTCACAATTTACTCAGTTATAGTTTCGATAGTTGCTGTTTGCTCCTACTCAGACTGCAGATACATTATTTTAAAGTTGGATTATATCATAGTATACTTTATTGGGTATATGTAGTACGGCCATTAACAAACTTAATCTGGCTATAAATCATTTGTATTACTCTATATTCGCTCTCAATCTCTCTGTATAGTACTAGTGAGTGATGTCTGTTTGTAATCACTTTCTTGTTTATGAAAATTTATCATTTAGATGCAACCATAAAATATAGTAGCTCTTTCAATAATGTAATCACACATGTATCATGCATCGTCACATTGTGCATATAATATTGATGTCCAAATCCACGATGATTTATGGTCTGATGACTCTGTTTATGATGGCTATACTATAGTTGAAAACAGCTGGATCTGGTAGGATAAGTGTGAATGTTTTTTTGCAATATATATTTACACAAGACGGGAACATTCCCAATATTGCAATAATAGGCTACTGTAAAGGAAGTGTGCGGAGAAAGTTAATGCTAATTAATATGATGTAATGTGATATGTTTTGGGGAAAAGGAGTTATACCAATCATTTGATATAATTATTATTTAAGCATTTTAGAATGTTTAGGAGGTTGTACTCGGCTTTATTATTTGTGTATAATAAATTTAGCGTATTCGAATTTAGCATTATTTATGCCTGGAAGAATAAAAATTATTTTATCTTAGTGTACATATTATTAAGTATACAGCAAAAACTCGTTAATTCAAAACATAGGACGAAGCATTAAAAAAAATATTTTAATTTTATGTTCAATGTACAATTTTATCAATTCAATGAAAATTTGTAAATAAATACAAATGTATAGCCATTTTGCTTTTTCCTATGATTTTTTTTATTTATTTTACAGCTAACTATGTATGTATATTTTTATAATTAAAAAATATGGAACTCTATGATTTGTTTGTTAAATTTTAGAAAGTAATAATTTGGACTTGAAATGTGTACTTTTGTGGGAAAATGCCTAACTCTGATTGGCCGCTAAGGAAATGACATGATTTGGAATGATTCGGTGATTGGAGATAGTGGAGTTAGGAATAAACTTTAATATTTTAAACAAATTTATAAGGGGTTTAGCGTACATAGCTATTCAATAGAGAATCAAGGATTAGTATGACCAAATTATCTATGGTGCTTCTATGGCTGGTTTTGGAAGTAGACAACTCGCATATTATCTCTTCCCAATTACATAATATGTATGAAAATTAATTAGACAAAACTTTCACATTTCAACGCTTTGATTTAACGAGTTTTTACTAAATAAATATTACAATGGCTTTTGTAATATGACAATATGTATGTATTTTTATGCTATTTTATTTCTGTTGGGTAATTTAATTGCAACTAGTGTATTTAGTGAATTATGTACTGAAAACAGTTTCATGGACTGTGATTTTCATCCCAAGTTTTAATAATCAATATGTGAATAAATTGAATATAGAAAAAAAAATTACAAAATTATGTAACATCACACATAACACATCGCTACATATTTGAAAGTGTTTTATTTTTTGTTTACAATTTTTTATAGCAAAATGAATACATAAACTAAAAAAAAAATGCACAAATATACAACACTGCTGCGATAATTAAAAAGTATCACAATCTGAATAAATAATATTTGAAATTTTTGTTTTCTTTGTGTAAACCACAACTTTTGGCAGTTATAAGTTTGAATAATATTATATCGATGCATATTGAAAATTTTGTAGTATTTAGTATCAATCAACAATAAATCAATTAATTTTATTACATAGCTGGAATTATGGAGGAATAAAGGTTTTACGTTAATTTGAAATTCATCTCAAGTGACTTGACTATAATATGTAGCGTGTTGTAGGGGCGTGATATATTTATGGTTTTTCAGTTGGTACCCCTCTGTTTGCATTTTGGACAATCATCAAATTTTAAAAATGCATCAACAGCCGAATCGTTAAAATTACATTATTTATCCATTCGGATTAATGCCACCTTTGTGCATATTATATTGTGTTCTTGTTAATATACAACATTCTCATTATTATATCATCACATTTATCTATTGTAGATTAAATTTTTTACATATTTACAAAATTAGTGTTAAAATTAATTTTGCTTTTAACGATAAAAGTTGTATGTGCCGAATGTTGACGGAATAAATACCGTTGGTACTTATGACACAATAATACTGTATAAAATAGACTGCGAATATGCCTAATAGATTGTTATTATGTATGTATGAATCTAATGTCTGTATTTGTGATTTAACATAGGTATTATAATCTATTTGATACTTATATACCTTTCTACAAAATAGCATTTGTTTCCCGAAAGTAAATTTTTAATTTAGACAATATGTACATATTATTCTTAAGATTTGTTTAGGCATTAAATTGAAATATTATTTTCTCACAGTATGCGACATACGAGACGGGTATCTTTAGCAACATTTTATAAGCACTGGAAAGTTACAGAACCTAACGTACATAAGGTATACCTGAAGGTAATGAGATATGGATTTGCTTAATGCTTGTTTTGTATTCCAGTAAACTCCCATCTTTTTGAGAGTTTACCTTAATAGCAATGGTTTTAATTTCCTCTATTATTTGTTACTCAGCAGGCATAACTGTACTGAAACTATTTATTATTATTTTGTTTTACTTGTTAATGTTAAGTTTTTATGTAAATAATGTGTATTTCCTATTTAGAATATGATTTGCAGCAACAAACTACCATGTAACACTTTGGATTACCCATTTGTAAGAAACATTTTTTATATGATCACTGTTTTAACCCCCCACTATTGAATCTTTATAATGGCCATAATAAATTATTGATGTGAAATAAAACTTTGTATATTTTTTTTCAAATTATTAACACATTTTTCCTGCAATACATCCAAAATAGAATAAAATTCCTTTTTGCATATCGCGGAGTCTTTGCTTATCAGTTCAAACAAAACTAATACAGTTTGGTCATTCAACCTAAATAAGTATTTTGGGTAATGCTTGAGGTTGCGATAATGTTTGATTTCATAGATTAGTGTCTTGATGTTTAATCATCAGTCTTGCAAAGTGTAAATAAAATTTCCCAAATTAATCACTCACTAGGAGGGGGGTAGAGAAATGATTCAAAATAGCACCCCTGGGGATTCCAGTTACCCCCTTAGACTCCACTAAGTACTTTAGAGTTTTCTCGTGAAAACCATTAATTTTATTTAACAGGTATGTTTTCTCAAAATCTCATCTATTGATCCGATTTAAAGAAACTAAGATGGTTTCATGAGAGTATGGATCATGTCCAAAATATGAATAAGACTGGAAAAGACTTCAGTTGAGTTAAACATTTAAAATGGATTTTTCACAGTATAGGCAATAATGCATTTAAAGGGTTATCAGTACACTGGCAATATATTTTAAAAAGAAAAGAAAACATGAAATCAGTAAGGGCAAAATAATAAAACAAATTTTTGAATCAGAAAGACTTATTTATTAAATAGATGATATCCACACGACGCAGAACATTTCTGTCAAATGAAGTAAGAACACACCTTACAGCTTCAACTTTGTACGCCTCCAGTGACGCCTCTTGGCGTTGTATCTAGGAAAGAAAGAAAAACATTAGTTGTTAAAATATATAAAAAATCAAGATATTACTTATATCTCTGAGACGCGCGCGCTACCACTTAGAGCTGCCCATTCGGACAAAAGTTTAAGTAGCTTTATCAAACACGAAGTTATCTAGTTTGCAGCAAAACAACGGGCCGTACTCTGATCCGAGATTTGCCAAATTGATATTAATTTGCATTATAATAATTACATTACTTTTAAATATACCTATGTATTTATTTCCTCAAAAGGTAGGTATTATATATTTAATAATCCTCCGTAAGACATATTTTGTATAAATTTTACTGTACCAAAATGTTCGTAGGCTTATTTCGATTTTTGTTTTAATAATTCTGTTTTATTATCCTAAAATATAAAAATCTTTTTTTTTTTTAAAAAAACTCAAATTATGACAAAATAAATTGTTTTACTTAATTTTTTATTCAAATTATTGCTTTTTAAAATATTATTATTGTAAGAACAATTCCATGTTATTTATGAACAAAGCCAAGCACAGTGACAAAAGCATACGGTGTCAAGCAAAACAATAATAGCAGAGTGAAGTTGTTGCTAGTAAAAAAAATTGCAACGCTTTGGCTATATGCGATAGAGCAAAATGGCATCTCTATAAACGGTAGCGCACACGTTATTACTCTGAGCCTTTTATACTCTTGTCAGGCAACTTAAGAATATACTTTTAACATTTGTACTAATAATAATAATTATGGATAACTTATATAGCGCCATTTTCGTAATATAATACCTCAAGGGCGCTTTACAAAATGATTATTTAAAGATATAAATTTAATTTTAATAAAGTTCTGTAAATGTTGACAGTGTTGGCTGTAGTCTGGTAAAAGGAATGTTTTTTTAATCGCACAATAATAAAAAAACAGAAATTAGATAAAAACAATATTTTTTAAAGGTATTTCTGTTAAAAAATATACTTAAAAGTTTTATGTAACTAAAATATAATTACTTTTAGACCGGCAGATTACGCCATTTCAAATTTAGACTGATAAAGACTAAGTATTAAACTAAAATTTGTTAAAATAATTGAACATGAAAAAGTGGACCAAGCCAAATTTTAATTTTTTTTATTTTGAAAAGAAATACATAAGATAAGGGTTATCGTTCTCGGTTAGAGCAGGTATGAAGGTCATAAAAACTTAAATAAGATGTTGTTTTAAATTAAATATTACAACCAGAATTATCTTCTTTTAAAAAAAAGCAGAATACAATTCTATAAAAAAAGGTTTCAATGAAATATTTCAATAAATTATATATTTTTTTAGTATTACCGAATGCATAACTTTACATAGAAATAAAGGAAAATGTCACACAAATGTATGTGATTTAAAATGCTTGTATTTCTTTATTTTTTAAAAAACAAAAAATTAAGATTTTGCTGCGGCCACTTTCATGTTCAATTTATTATCTTCAAATTATTACAACAAATTATAGTTCAATACAATATTTATTCTTTATTGAAATCCCAGATACCTAAGTTCAGCCTAAATTTGAAATGGCGTAATCTGCCGGTCTAAAAGTAATTATATTTTAGTTACATTTTTTACAAAAATACCTTTAAAAAAACATTTGTTTTAAAATGGCAAAATCGTATGATTTCCTAATTTTGCGTTTGTTCTACCAAACTACAGCCTTAAATGTAGGAAACACATGAGTCAACTTTTTTTTTGTATTTGCTCATCTTGTAGAATGCAACTATGTTCACAAAATAAATTTGATAGTTATGACTACAAAAAAAAAGTTTTCTCGAAGAAGAATCCTTTTTGACTTTGTGTCTTAAATGACGTAAAATTGAAGAGTTATCACATAACTGCGTATTCCCGATTGCTAGAAATAATCAAATTTCTCTAAGTATGGAGAAAAAAAGTACATTCTTTCAATGTTAGATTTGATTTCAGCAATGTTTGACACACAAAAAATGGTCTGTTGAAAAGTAAGCCATTTTGAATTACGTGATTGTTCCCCCACATATAGAATTAGTCTTCTTCATTTGGAAAAAACGAATACAACTTATGTTAACATCCATACTTTAGCTAAAAAAGCTTTATAATGAAACTTTCAGTACGGATTTTGATAAAGGTGTTCTTATTTATTAACGACCCCGATAATTCTTTGTTATTTTACAACAAATTATTCAACAATGTATTCTCCTTTATTCCCTCGATTAACCGCGAAAGGGTGTTGAAAATGCTCACTATCATCTCTTGACATTCCATTTAATAGGTTTTTAATCAAATAAAATAATATATGTAACGTAAAAGCACACATAATATCTTGTAGAGCAGAATTTTTTTTTAGAATGACGAATCATTTTCAACATTATGTTTTAAATTTGAAGAAAACGGACACAGCGCTGTATGTTAGCACCCGATATATTACATATGCTTTTTGTTTTCCAAAACCATGACACTGTAATCAACAATTTTACCACAAAATCTAGACAAGCAGTTTTTTTGAATAGTTTAATATATAGAAATGATTGCATATTTTTATTCTAGTTTCATATGTAAATCAAAATATGATAACATTGTTGCACAATTCTTGAAGAGTCCTCTGCACTAAGATAACTTGTTCTGAGGATTGTACAGTTCAGTGTACAATTCAATAAGTTGAGATTTGAAACAAATTAGGATATTTTTTATTTGAAAGTATTGGAGCGGAGAACTATGCTTCGGTATTCACCACAAATTTGACAAATCTTAAGTTGCGGTATGCGAGGTTTATAAAAAACAACCACGCAATAAATGGCGTATGTATAGCCTGTGAGCTCGCCAATACATGACAGATGACATTAACATAACCATAGAAAAACATAGCAGTTAAGCTCTCAGAAGTAAAGCAACGTGAATGCAGCAATGCTTAAACTACATGTCAATAATATTCTAATAATAAATAATATTATTTGGCCATACGGAACTTTAAAGCACACCTTGGTTTAATTACTAATAGTATTTTATCGGTTAGGTAGGTGTATTTAAAAAAAATGTTGCGTACCTGAAAAAAGCACAAATAATTATGTTTTTGTAAATGATGTCAGTAGCGACACTCAGAGAGTGGCTTTGTGACGTTTTGACATTTTTTATAAGAAATTCATGGCGTAGCCGAAATACTGTTATAAAAACGAGGATATTTTTGTTGATTGACGTTAGCAGGCGCTACCCAGGGACGACTTTGTGACGTGAGAAATTATTTTAAAAAAGAGATTCATGGCGTAGCCGAAATATTGTAATTAAAACGAGGATGTTTTTGTTGATTGACGTTAGCAGGCGCTACCCAGGGGCGACTTTGTGACGTGAGAAATTATTTTAAAAAAGAGATTTATGGCGTAGCCGAAATATTGTAATTAAAACGAGGATGTTTTTGTTGATTGACGTTAGCAGGCGCTACCCAGGGGCGACTTTGTGACGTGAGAAATTATTTAAAAAAAGAAATTTATGGCGTAGCCGAAATATTGTAATTAAAACGAGGATGTTTTTGTTGATTGACGTTAGCAGGCGCTACCCAGGGGCGACTTCATGACGTGATGAAATTATTAATTTTTTTTTTTTTTTTCAGTTTACATAGCGTAGCCGAGATAAGAAATTGCGTGGTGTTTCGAAATTTAACCGTGTAGGTAGCCGCCTAGTAACAATATTATTTTTGTATTTGTATAACTCCTGTTTTATAATGTTTATGTATTTATCGCTATAAGAATTAAACTAAAGATAGTTTTTACTTTTAATCGCTATCCGTTTTTTAAATTATGTTTGTAACACTCAGTAATATTTATTTTTCAAGTATTCAATGTTATTTTTGCATTTTAATTAATATTGTTAATATAAAGCGTATTTTTATTTATTCGAATTTACTAGACTGTTTTTATTACAAAAAATAAAAATGCATATTTCTCTATGTATTTTTCTGTTATAAACAATATATTAAAATAATACACATCAAATTTCCATTGTCTGTTGATTTTATTTGCAATCTTCTTTTTTTTCGATGGTTAAAACTCTAGGAAATTCAAAGACAATAAAAATTTTACTGTCATATATTGGCGAGCTCACACGCTATACATAGCCCCAATAAATGAACGGTCTAGAAAATAGCACATCAATGAACTTAACAAGTCCTCTATATTGATTAGCTAAGTTAAGATTTTATTTTCAGTACCTCTAAGAACTATTTCAGCCTTCCTCGATATCTAAATAGTTTTTTTAGTTTCAAAATATACAATTCGGGTTACGTTAAATTGTAAAATTTAACGTTACCTGGGAGTGATCCCAGGTAAAATATAACTTCCAACTTTGTACAATTCAATTTACAAGTCAACACTGGGCTAAATTAACATTTAAATGATAAGGTGTGGAAAACCATAATTTGATATAAATAAATATAATATTAAAACCAGTTAGGTAAACACTTTTATACAAGTTTTGAAAGGCCGCGACATAATTTCTAAGACCAATGTTTACTATTGTCTCCATCGCGTTACTTATACATTAGTACACAAATAACATTGAATACGAATCAAATGTAATTTTGACAACGACAATTAGATCCGTTAAATCCGCTAGAAACTCACCTGATTGTATTACCGGTGCGCATTCTGATCCATTGAGGAATGGGCCTGTTTTGTTTCAATTTTTTGGCAAGCTTTCGCTTGATGATGAATGTCTTGTGAGCAGACTGAAAAAAAAAAGTATTAATTAATTTTCATATAACGTGTTTAAATAAAACTTATATTAACCGATGTTTATGATAAAAAACGATTAGTTAGAGGAAACGCACCATGTCACCGATCTGTCAAAACACTTTAAGAAAGAGGAAAAGGAAGTTTCCACAGATAAAGTCTGAAATCAGATTGTTTTCAGGTTAACCAACTGACTGTTAGTATTATATGTATTTTAGTACAGCAACACTACCAAGTACGTAGGTACTTTGAAACGGTAAAATATTACAAATATTTTTACAGTCAATGTGACACAATAATAAAATTCGTTTATCCAACCCCGACTATCCTCCAAAATCACTCGCAAACGAGTGGAGGATAAAAAAAACACTGACTATCCGGATCTAGTAGGTAATGGTTCATCTGTCATTAGGATCTCTTCAAAATATGAAATTAAGTCGTTTAATCAGTTCTATCTTATAAATGAGAAACATTTACAGGGCATATGTCCTGTCCTTGGCTATTTTTTTTAATCTACATTTATGCGACTTTTCAACATGTGTGTTGATTATTCGGAAAAATAAATACTTGACACTGGCCAGAACACCCGAATTGAGAAGTGAAAAGGCCAGGAAAAAAAACGAAGAAGATTATTCGGAAATCAAATACTTCTTATATAAATTTATTTACTATTTATTATGCACACGTCTTATTTTTATTCCATAAATATTTTTAATAAGTTAAATTGAGCCATGACATCTTGTCTTCATAACCAGTTTTGCAATTGCATGAACCTAGGGGAAAATTGTAAATGCTGCGCGGTTCTACCTCATATAAAGAAATGCCTTTTTTATTGCATTCTCATTTGTTAGGGAAAGTTAAAATGATATTAAAAACAAAAAAGGTTAATTTTTTTATTTGATATGACTACATTATAAATACATTATATTGCTGCCAAATTGAAAATTCATTAATTGGTTTTAACCAAAAAATGTTTAAGAGTAGTCTGGTGTGGGGTGAAATAAATTCTGAATAAATAAGTTAATACAGCTACTTATTGCATTTCTCAATATTAAGACTTAACAATAAACTATGCAGAGATTACATTATCAGATCAGAGTTAGGAACATTCATTCAAAAGAGAATTTACATATATCATAAGACACAGACCGATCAAAACAATATTTGCTTGACATTTCCTTTGTAGCCCACATTTAATTACATAATTATTGTGGTTGAGTCTACAGATAATACATACAAAAGTAGTTTAGAATGTAGAAAAAAAACATTTACCAAACTGTGTTAAAAAAATATTGTGATTATTCATTATAATAAAATAAATACCAACAAATTTGTTTTTAACCACTTCCTTTTATTTTTTCTACCGACCGGCTTCAAAGATACACAAGCTTCTTCATTAAGGTACATTTAACTAATGAATTGTATCCTAATTAATTTTATCAGTATTATGATGTGTATGGCCGGCTTCTCCTGAAGAGTTTTAAGTGGTTTCCTCTCCACATGAGCAAATGCTGAGAAGTTCCTGATTGGCCCACATTAGTATATCCCTCCTGATCCCAACAGTTTAGATAAATTTAAAGAAATTTAATTGCAGAAAAGCAACTCCAAAATAAAAAAACTAACAAGATAAAAAGACTTGATTTATTAGTTCTATACACAGCATAATACTGATAAAAGAAAATAGGATATAATTCATTAGTTAAGTATACCTTGATGAAGAACCTTATGTAGTTTTGAAACCGGTCGGTAGAAAAAATTTAAAGTGGTTAAAAACAAAGTTGTTTTTATTCATTTTATTAAAAAAATATTTGATTGAAAATAATAAACACATTGATTTGTGGTACATTGTAATACTTAATGTTAACATTCCATATGCTATATGTAGAAGACAATAGGTTAGCTAGCTACACTTATTACAGAAAACTTCTGTTAGGACTAGCTTTCTAGGTCTAAAAAATAATTATTTATAATTGAATTTTATACATTATTTTTTCTTCAAACAGGTATCATAGTACGAATATTTATTGAAATTATATAAATGAATATTGTATGTACTGCAATTCACATAATTATTATGCAATCATTAAAATATTGAAATAATAATAGGTATGTATTTACTTTTTAAAATAGGTTTAATAAAGATAATAAAAATACAGTTTTCCCAATCACCTTGATCCTAATCAGTTGAAATTCGCTTTGATCTTTTATAACAATGACAAATAAAACTTTAAGATACAAACTTTTTTTTCTTAAAATTATCTAAGAAAGCTTTGAAAATGACAAAATAAATCAAATATACAATTTGTAATGAATAAACATTTGAATCCCGCATCTCTAATACAAGTGCGATGTGTTTATAAAAATTGTAAATTTTTTATCATAAGCTGTTACCGAAATAATAAAACTTTAAATTTGTCATAAATTAATTTTAATTGTGGAAAGATTATTATTGTTGTGAATAATTTATATAGCGCCATTTTTGTAAAAATCACCTTAAGGGCGCTGTACAATAAATATCCCAACATATCCTGCAGCTACATAGCCGCATGGACGGTTGGGATCCTAGTTCTTGATTTCCAATTATAATTTAATTTAATAACAGACAGGAGCTAGATTACAGCATATCTTGCAGCTAAAGAGCGCATGGACAGTATGAAACCTAGCCCTCATTTACATTATTTAAAAATAAATTTAGTTTTTTCTAATTATTTTTTCAAAGTAAATAGTTTACAAATAAGAGCTGGATTATAATACATCTTGCAGCTACAGAGCGCATAGATGCTTGGAATTCTAAACCCTATTTATGAATTATAAGTTAAAAATAATTTTATAGTTTATGACATTTACTTTAACGAACGTCTTGCAGCTACAAAGCGGAAAGATGGCAGAGATTTGGATGTACCTTTTTCAATCATATTAAAAAAAGATAAATGACAATAGGTTTTATATCCTTTACATATGGACAATAAAATAGATATGACAATATTGTCTTGTCCCAGCTTTGTGAACAGCCTTGACCGCGCGGGACAGAACGCTGGGACAATATGAAAATTTGGCCGCAGTTCACACGTGAGCGCTGTGAAAAAGAATACACAACGGCGTTTATTATGAGCAAGTTCACGAAAAATACTATTTATTTTATACCAAGATGCATTGGAATTGTTAAAGAACGAACTGAACGATAAAAAGGAATTTTTTCCACCTAAATTTTCAGCAGAAAAAATACGCAGGAGCGATGAGCAGGCATCGAGCACCGCTATCGTCATAAGGTCCCGTCCGTGCGCATTTACACGAGGACAATGCAGACGTCTAGCTAAGTGGAATTATATTTGTGAATCAGCCGCAGGTGAGGAGTTAAATGAGAAAGCGAATAATGCTAAAGAAATATCAATATTTCTTTTTTATGAAAAAAAAATCTTGATGTAAAAACAAAAGACAGGTTTAAGCATTAAACTGTGACAGCCTAGATTGCCATAACTCATATGGTTTAGGTAGAAAAATATTAGTTCAATAGATTTCTGTGAAAACTTGTCTTATTTTGGGTAAAAGAATTAACGCAGTCTTACGCACGGACCACATCTTGGATGTACTGAAACTTTAGCACAATTACTTGTTATAAATGCTATCGCAGAAAATTCACACGTTTATGGTGATTTTTTTAGTTATTAAGTATTCTCAATGGAAGTCAACAGCGCCACTTATATTAAATCAGGGTTATTTCATTGATTAAATAACTCTACAATAAGATAACTGTTAAATAAATTGCTTGGAGTTTCCCTTTATTCTAAATTAATGATTGTGAATTTGCAGGTCATAATAATCTTACCATTATAATATAGCATTTAGTTTTTACACTTTTAGATATAATTTTCACAAGTGGCCGGGTTTTGTCGTGACCAAAATCGTCAGACTGGTAAACGATAGACAATGTCGGTCACGATGTAACCCTGTAATGAGGAACTTCAACCCTACGGGAAATTGGATACAAAAAATGTTTTTTTACGTGGGGAAAAAATTAGAGCATTAAATAGTTAAATAGTACCGCAAAGTTTCTTGAAAATGTACAAAAAAAATAATAAAAAATATTTTGATAAAAACACACTACTTTAAATGACGTCACTGGTTCGTGTGAATCGACCTATGATCTGAGAGCTATGGAAGATTTCCGGTATGCTTGTCGCTTCTGGACCAATGGGAAGAACTGAATGAGAATAAGCAAAAATGAACCTCTGACGTTACACGCGGAGTTATTTCAGAAATACAAAACTTTGAAAAATCGTAGCGCCGATAATACGATATATGAAAATAAAAAATTGACTTAGTTTAACAGTCTATTACCAAATATTTTTTTTTTTAAAAACCACTGAACTTCCTCATTGGTGAAAATTATAAATAAAAGAGGAAAAATAAATACAGTATTGTATTATTATAAATAAAATGCAGTTCCACAAATAAACGACAGAAGAGAAACTCAATCTAACCGTACCATGTTCGCATATTTATCTACATAGTACATCAGGTACATTTAAATATAAAGAAAAACCATTACATAAACATTGTCGCAAAAAAAATAAATTATTTACATATTAAAATACACAATTTTTTTGTTTAAGTTACACCAATTGTCAAAATATTGCTAGGTAATCAACAATCTTACCTTCGGATTCCAGTTAATATATCTTTTATTTACATATTAAAATAGACAAAAATTTGTTTAAGCTACACCAATTGTCAAAATATTGCTAGGTACTCAACAATCTTACCATCGGATTCCAGTTAATATATCTATAAACATGATTGGCCTTTTGGCAACTCTATTAACCAACAACAGAGCAAAAAAGTAAGCTACCATTATTAATATAATGACCTACATCACAAATATATAATTACATAGTTATCTGACACCTACTGTATGTGCTCAGAGGTCATTTTTAAATGTTAACAAAGTTTTATGACAAAAGATCAAAAATATTTTATTTTATAAAAATTACATTGCAATTGGATTTAACACATGCGCAAAATAAATATAATATTGTTTTTCAAGATGTACATTATGTATGTTTTAAATAATTACCATTTAATTAATATTTCTATCGAAACAGCTACAATACTATGATTATTAATGCATAACTTAAAAAAAATAATCCAGAATGACAATAAAAACAAAAGAAGATTGATTTAAGCATAAATATTTGTATTACAATACTAAGAATAAACTCTCCTCCCAATTTGATTCCACTGTACTCTCATCAGTGGAAAATAATAATTCTAGTGAACATACTTTGAATTAAGACTAACTTTTATTTGACAATATACACGTATGTTTTGGAGAATTTACTTATTTTTAGTACTCTACGGTCAAATGAATATACATTAAGTAAGTCTTATCTCGAAAGATCATATTTGTGTTTTAAGTTATAAAATTGAAAATATTATAACATCAATTTAATACATAATTCATATACACACAATAGATATACAGATTTTTGTTACACGAGTTTTAAATTTACAAATTTACTGTTAATCATTCTAAAAACATGTTCTAAATTTTATAATGATATCATATTACATATTTTTAGAAAGTTTGTACATCAATTTGTCAAAAAAAAAATCACATATATTATGTACGTAAACAAAAATTACATTTCATCATAAAAAGGTAAAATACACTGGATATACGTAAATAAAGAGTCGATCAACAACTCAATAAAATTAATTTTGCCAAAAAATAAACTTTAACAAATTAAAACATTAAAATAGACAATTTACCCGTAAGTGACGCAGTTGTTATAGTAATTCTGGCAAACATTTAGCGAACATGAAATGGTTAATAATGTGGTAAGGAGATATTATTTACAATTCATCGTCTCATTATGTAAATGATAACTGGGTAAATTAAGAAAATATTAATAAGTAAATATGTACAGATAACACAAAAATCTGAAATGAAGACAGTTAATGTTAAAGTTATTCACAATGTCTGAAAAATCTAACTCATAAATTAATACTCTTAAGGCTAATGCGAAAACTATACGCGACACATTCACTACTTATGATATAGAACTGAATTAGTTTATTCAGGATGGGAACAGAGCTGGAGAGAAAGCCGACACAATTCCTGACAAGCGTTATTAGTATAAACATGATAGTCCGAGACGGGTCGGGTGGCAATGGCCCGGTACCCAAGGGGCCCCCTCAGACGGGCAGATGCTACGGTCTCCTCTGCGCCGGGGGCACATACATGGGCTGGTGGAACCTGCCGGGCCGGTTGTCTCCCCGAGTCATCCCCCCGTCCCGACTGAACGGTCGGTTTACTGAAAATAACATCAAATCAATCTTAAATAACCCGAAGCTACGGCTCAGAAGCTGAGGGTGTTTTGACAGTAAAATTATTACGGGGATAAAAGGATGGTAAGTATGAATCTAAAACTATTTCATTTGATACAAAAAAATATTACCCTTCTTAAAAGGTGGTTAGTTTCCTAGTGCATGTTATAAACAAAGTTTTCTTTTTAAAAATAAGAAATAAGTATTTGAGTTCTTATTATTTACTCAAATATTTAAATTTTCAGACCGTTTCCTAAAGGTCGTGAATAACTTGTGCTGGTAAAATGGAAATAAAGTTGTGGTAGAGTGGGATTTGAACTTCGGGCGTTTGGCCCTTGAGTTCACAATACTACCACGGAACCACAACTCGGTTCATCCGATTCAAGTGTTTCATAGTTTATCATAGAATAATGAAAGTATTATTATATAAAATAAACATATAATAATACAAAATAACGTATTATTATATAATAATACGTTCTTTATATAATAATAATAATATTTTTTTAATAATAATAGTAATATAAAATGAATGTATTATTATTTGAAATAAAAACAAACAAGCAAAAAAAGTTAAAAGTTAACCTGCAAACAAGCCTCGGCTTTGCAGGGATAAAAATACTTAATGAACGCTGGTAAAGGAAATTTTTTGGAAAATAAATTTTAAAATAAAAATGTAACTCCGATAGTTCGCAGGATATTCAAAATGTGGAGAGAAAAAAAAATGCAATAAAAATATTTTTCTTTTGAGAAGTTAAATTTTTAAAATAAGACGTAGATTGGAGTGGATTAAACGAGCAATCCTATTATTTTCTCCTTATCTATGTCTGCACCTAGTGCATAGGTATACCAACTGCAGGGTATCCCAATAATTTGATAGATGAAGGCAAGATTATTAGTTTTACACTTCCAATCTCAGCCCAGGGACATTTAAAAATGGCAGTAAAAACACACAAATTAAAAATCGGAAATTAAACAACGATCTCAAGCATATAGCAAAATAGGTTACGAGTTTGGGGTATTTTCAATGTTGATGAACTGAAATGAAAGAATATGTTAAAATTTTAAATAACCTGGGGTATTCGGAGGAAGACAATCAGTTTTAAGAACTTCTTCGTGGTTACCATAGGCAAGAAATCGCACTACAACTGTTCTTGCTGATACTCCTGTTATTTCTGCATCATAAAACTGAAAAAGAAGATGTAAAAATAAATAACAATAATAAAATAAAGTAAGTTTTCACAAATTTTTATTGAAAACAGTTTACTTCATAAAATTTTGTTATTTTAATGAGTTAAAATACAAATACGCATAGTTGTGGCACTTCTTTTATTAGGTTCTTACTCATTAAGCCAGTAACACTTTGTATAAAGGTCCTCTACGACCAGAATAATGAAATTATTACCATATATATACAGTAGACGCTCTCTTGACCAGCGCCGCTTTAACCGGCCTCTTCTAGGAATGCCTCTTTTAATGTGGGAGTTTCTAATACAGAATAAAAGGTTTGAAAAAAAAAAATTTTTTTCTTCCTTACGAAAGTGTTTTTTTAAATGCGTTTTTCACTACCTTCTCTTTTACCGGCTTTTTCGTTAGCCAGTTAAGGGAGCGTCTACTGTATACACAAGTGATAAAAAAATTGTATGTATGGTAAAATATATAAATAAATATAATAAAAATACTAGTCTCGAAGATATGACTGATTATTCCAAATTTGTGGATTTAAGTATCACTCGTCATTTATTTCCATAATAAATGGTCTAAAATGCATTATCTTAAAAAAATCTTACCCCATTATCTTCCCAGTACTTAGCTAAACACCGATCGCCGATGCTCCAGTTGATTTCCGAACCCTCGGCTAACATTTTCCTCGCTTGTTCATTAATACTGGCATTCTGGAACCCTACAATATTATTTGTCTGGTAGAAACCATTCCCTCGACTTGTAAAGTTATTCCTCTGATCAGCAACGGGGTTGGGTTGCTGGCGGAAGGTCTCCATTGGATCAGGCTGCCTGGAATGGTTCTGCCCAACTTTGGCTTGATTATCCGGGTAGGGGCTGTAGAACGACTGTCCCATCGGCTGCCCGTTTGGTACATTTTGCATTAGGCCCTTATTACTATTTACAAACTGGGTACTCCTTTTATAATTCTGTTCATTAAAAGCGTTTAGATTATTATAAGCCGGCTTGCCGGGGTACGTGTAATTGTTTTGGTAATTTTGAGGCATGTTTGGACGATTGTTATACCTCGACTGAAGGTTTCCGTCCAAATTCATATTGGCAGTGGATTCTACAAGATTATCAATAGACTGCGGAGGGGGTTGGCTATAGAAATTTCGTCCTCCGCGACCTTCGGTCATATTCCGTCGATCGGGATAATAATAAGATTGCATGTCCTGGGGATACTGAGACTCTTGAGGCATGTTGAGGTTTTGCTGTCTTCTCGCATCCCCATCAAATTTCTTTTGGAACCGAGGAGCCTTTTCACTGGCACCTTGATGAGAATTGTAGGAGTGTTGCGGGCGCTCCTCTCTTGAATAATTATTGTAGTTTCTCTGGGACTCGTGGCCATATTGCTGCGAACCCTGAGGCTGATATTCTCCCCTATTATGGCCAAAATTATTTTGCCGAGATGCTGCTCCTCGCGGACCTCCCCTTCCACCCCCCTTGGCACTATGTCCCCCGCGACGCTCCGTATTATTCCTGTCCTGCCGATTATCGTCCCTAAAATATTGCGATGGTTCCGAAGTCTTGGCTGGTTTTTCCGGCTCTGGAAGAGCGGGAAGTTTATCCTCGAGGAAATCGAATAAGGAAACTTTTCCAGAAGGTTTAACAGGAGCGGGTCCATCTTCTTCGGTGGAGTCTTTAGACCGTCCCTTCCGACCCTTCGGAGCTTCTGTGGTCTGTTTAGTGGGGCGCTCTTTCTTAGATTCTGTAGTTCCTTCCCTTTTCTGAAGGATTTTAAGAGCTCTATCTGCATTATTTCTAGTCATTTTCAGAGTATTTTCGGCTTGCTCTTCTGAAAATCCGGCATCAACTATTTTCTGTACATTGGCATCTAACATGGGCTTAGTTCCTCCACCAAATACCTAGTTGAAAATTATTCATTAGTTCATGCATGTTTTATAAAAAGCTATCACATTTAAAGATAAATAAGACATTCATTTTATTTTAAGACTTTTATAAAGACTTCATAAAATAATAACAAAGTGGACTATATTATTATTTGTGAAATTGATTTGAACATAAAATAATCCAAAAGCTTTTTTATATAGTAAAAAATTGAACTTACTTTCTTGGTCCCGGAGAGTTTCTGTGCTTCAGCGATGGCACCCTTCCTCTGTGCTTCAAACTCCACATTATCCAACTTAGCGGAGTCCTGGAGACTCTTGAAACCTTTGTCGGGTTCTCGACCATCCAGCGGTTGGCCAAAGGGAATCCAAGGGGGCGGGGCTCCTTCTCCTCCACCACCTGATATTTTAAACCATTCAGTTTGTTTTCATTACAGAGGAAATAAAATTACTAAAACTGAGTTAAAATTATGAATTATTTTTTATTTAATCTTAAAAGTATATCCTTAGTCCTAACAGTTTAATAGAAGAGGTTGATTCTCAAAACAGTCATAAAATATTATTTAACTATGCAGAATTAAGTTAGGTTCAAGTATTTTAAATGGTTTAAAGTCATTTCATTTCAACACACTTAAATGTCAAATGGTAATAAATTGTAACTATCTATTCCGTGTAATGCTGTAATTGAAGGTATATGGACGTGGAATTGTATTCACAAAATATATGTTTTGAACAATGTTTTGAGACAAACGTTTGTAGACAGGCTGGATTTTCTTCCTAGGGAGTTTTTCAAATCTAAAATTGCTCCAACAGAGAGGGAAAACATTTTTGAGAAGGGAACATGGAAGTCTAGGCATTTACAGGGCTAATGACCTGTCATTGGCTGGTTTGAGTGGCCACTTTTTACACACTGTGCTAGTTCCTTGGCTCATTGCTGGCGCTGAGCGCGCTTTATTATTATTTTTATTTATATTTGGAGAAACATACGAATGGTGGCAACGATTCCTAAGAAATAGACATTATTAGTTTGTTTTTCTGTAAATAAAGTCACCATAAAACATTATTATGGATAGTCAAATATAATGATAAGCTGCGCATAATCGCTTCTATACACGATTCGCCCCTACTACAAAGTCGATTGTATCCACAAACGTTGTCGTTATTATTAGCCTAATATCTCACCTCTAGTGTGTTTGGCGAGACTCCTATTGAGCTCCCACTTGTCCACCATGTGGGTGACGTGCCCCCCGAGTACCTCGAGGGAGTCAGGCCCCACAAACAGGAAGCCGTGGGCAGAAGTCAGGGGGCCGCTCTTCAGTCGTATTTTGGTCCCGGGGGGAGTATTTATGCTCAGACTGGAGATGTGTTCCACCTCTATAGCTTGGCACGTCATATGTCCGTCCGTTAGAATGAGTTTCAACATCCGAGGAGCATGCTTCGACTCTTCGTTCGCCTTGGGAGCGGATATGTTTCTCACTTTTTGAATCTGCACAAACACGGATTCTTCCAATGCCTCACATTTCGTACCGCTTTTACAGAAGTCTTCGGGAAATGCCGGTCCCCCTATTTCCCTTAAATCAAACTGAAAAGAAATACTCGTCTAATTATCCGGATAAACATCGGTAAGCCAATCGATATGAATAAAATAATTCGGGATACTTACGTCTAATACTTTTTTTAGTATTACTTTGGGGTCTGCTAAGGTCTCCGGAATACCGACAGTTTCGATACCTTCCGGGGTTAGGTGGCTGCAAAGAAGTAACGATATTAACCTACATGTTATACAAAAATAGGTAAATTACGTAGGGTTCCACCCACAACAAAAAATGCTTCCGACAATAAAAGCAAATATAAAAGGCTAAAAAATAAAAATGAACAGGGAGAACTTAATATCGGCTTTGTATTTCGAATAGTCCCGTACTTACCATCCTTCTTCTTTTAAAATATCAGAAATAGCCATGATTTACAAATACCCGATGACATTACCGCACAGACGGGAAAATCAAAACTGAAGTTAGCTGATTTAAATGGTAAACAAAATGACATCTTAACAAAAATAAATAGTATTGCTCTCATTAAATAGTTAATTGATTTTGTCAAGTAGGTGCTAACACACACATTTTTTGTTTAGGCAAAAATGGTTTTGAATGTTTTATTTTATTCAGTATTATTTATCCTTTATTTGTTTTGTAAATAATTTTAAAATACATGTGCTTGTACTCATACATTCAATGACATATATTTATTTGAACGTGAATAGATAAATTGAAGACCTTACACAAACAACCCCCTCGTACGGCACATTTTATTGATTTTTTGCTACCTACTAATTAAAAATATATCAATTTTATTTACCGATGGAAAAAAAATATTCTATTGCATATTACATACAATATATTACAAATGATAATAACACTTTTTTTAAAATTGCAACCTAAAATGAAAATAAATAAAACTGTGAAATAAAATAATCAGAAGAATAACACCGTGTGGTATGTGATTTACATCATTATTCCATAAGGTGAAAATAAAAAATATATTTAAACAAACAATGCACATTCACTCGTTTAAAAAGATTTTATAAAAAGCATGATGCTCTAGTTGTCGAATCTTTCAATAGTTGTATTTTACTTTATAGTGTATAGTTGCATTTTACTTTTGTTTTCGACACGCACGTAGGAATGTGAAATTACACAATTTTACAAAAAAACGCGGTAAAACACGAAATTTTTGGTAATTTTCATTAAATGACAGTAATTTTACCGAAGAACCTGAGAGACTTTTCACTTTTTATATGTATTTTTATTTCGTTTATTTTACCAAAACGCACAGTTTTAGCTTTATTCAAACAGATATGTAAGTTGAAGTGTAAAAACTGTTTATTGATATTAAGACATGTAGCGTAATTTTTATGAATTATGAACTACAAAACATTTTATTTTCTTTTTTGTATTTTTTTCTAAGTTATTCGCTTATTTCCATTATATCTCCAAATTTTGTGTCATAAAATCGACTCCTTCAAAAAAGTATTACCTATGACAGCGATCAGTAGCGGCCACAAATGTCCAGTGACGCAAAAGCACTACATTGTTAAATAAACTGTAGCGTATCTCAATCACCTGTTACGGTAATTTAATGTGATCATTATTACGCTAAAGATAAGTAATCGTGAAATTTTATGACTTTGAACTATCGTTACCTACGTCACCATCTTTAAAAATGGCGCTTAAAATCAGTTTTTGGTAATTTCTCATGCAATTTCTTCCTTTTATATTTTAAAGAATATGGCCCGTAATGAGTGGCTAATAAATATAGTAATGTTAGGAACAATACTAAAAAACGCGAAACGGTTTGTGTATCTTGGAAGCAAAAACACTTGGGATTGTTGAACAAAAAAAGAAGTCGACTACTGCATACATCAAGCAAAACTTACGTTTAACAAAAAATCAAAGATTTTCGAGCCAAACAACATTGATTTAAAGCTCCGCAATCAACTTGCTGAAATATATACGCATGTGGCATCTTGATGTTTGGCTGTGAGACGTGGTGCCTTACTGAAATATATAGAAAAATACTAGAGGGCTTTCAGATGTGGTGCTACAGAAGAATATTAGGAATTTCCAGGAGAAACCACATAACTATAATAACGAAGTTCTCGCTGTAGAATCGAAGAAGGGAGACATCTAATCAAAACTATCTCAGAGAAAAGAGCTCAATGGATTAGGCATATTATGTGCCATGAGGTTCTCCTGCATGATATAATAAAAGGAATAGCTTAGGGGACAAATCACAGATGGCGCCACCGATGGGAGGCCTAACGTTTTATAGTCACATTGTCAACGTGAGTCGTTCTGCTTCCAAGGTGTGGGGATTTGTAATACATAATTCTAAACACTTCACAGAATTTAATACTATAAAACTTTTGTAGTGCGTAGCATTCTGGAGTGTGGTGCGTTGGTGTGGGAGTCTGAAGAAGACACTTACTCTCTAATGGTGGAGATAATACAAAAGAAGTTTCTTCGTTACCTGTATATGAGAGAATATGGATACTACCCATCATTGTTCCTTTTGGGTATGCTTGGCATCACAACTTTGCAGGTTAGAATTAGCATTACCATGCTTGGTCTTTAAAACTGTAGACTTGAAGATTTCTGGAGCATAAAAAATATTTCTTTGGAAAATTTATTTCATATCATCGTATTTTTAAAAATCGACCGTATCAAAATTTGTATCACCGCCAAACAGTTAGTGGTCCATGGCAAGACATAAAATTGGTCAAATGGTCCCGTTGAACCACTGCATTAGACGGATCTAAACCTGGGTTTCACTGTCTTGTTAACGTACCCTAAAATAAAGCTACTGGTACTTACATATTAGTTTTATATTCGAAAATATAATTAGTACGTCATATTAGTTTTTTTACCGAAAATTGCCGTAAAATACAGTATTTTACCAAAATCTAGTTAAATTACCGTAAATTACCGTACATTACCTGGGTATTTTACCGGCTACATCTTTACACGTAGATACGACGTAGGTACATTATTATGAAACCAATCTAATGGTTTTGACTAACTACGTCACGGAAGCTCTGGATGCAGGACATCAGGTAGACTGTTTATATAATGACTTCGCCAAGGCCTTTGATACTGTCGACCATGATGTCTTATTAAATAAGCTGTATGAGATCGGTTTCTCGGATGGTATGTTGAAATTAATGGCGAGCTATCTCCAAAATAGAAAACAATACGTCTCCTATGGTCTATTCACGTCAGAGTCTTTCCATACTTTCTCGGGTGTCCCGCAAGGCTCTAATCTGGGTCCATTGTTGTTCTCAATTTTCATTAATAATATTAAAAATGTAATTTTGAACTCGCGTTTTCTGTTGTTTGCGGATGACTTAAAACTATTCTTAAAAGTGACAACTTCTGACGATTTTCGTCTTCTCCAAGCGGATATATCTAATATATATGAATGGAGAATGCGTAACAAACTTAGGTTTAATGTTTCGAAGTGTTCGGTCACGTCCTTTACTAGGGCCCAAAAAGCTCTATTTTTTCGCTACAAAATGAATGACCAGAATCTGATAAGAACATTGAATGTTAAGGATCTGGGCGTTAGATTTGTGAACACCCTGACATTTCATGAACACATTATGACAATCACAAGTATTGCATTGAAGATGTTAGGATTTGTTCTGCGTACTGCCGGGGTTTTCGAAAATACCCGCATACTGAGAACTCTTTACAACTCCTTGGTGCGAAGTAGACTCGAGAGTGGCTCGATGATTTGGGGGCCACATGAACTGAAGTACTCTCTTATGATTTATGATAGAGAAAATCCAAAAGAAGTTTCTGGGATATCTCTACATGAGAGAGTGCGGGTATTATCCTTGGTTCTACCCAACCGAGTTTCTCCAGGGAATGCTTGGCTACAACTAGAGACTATAAGGAATGTGTATTTGACTACACATTTTTATCAATTGTCGCGCGGTGTGATCAATAATTCTGAGATTATGATGAGCGTTGGTTTGTATGTTCCTGATAATTACCTAAGACAGCGTCAGCATAGATTGTTTCATATTCCGATATACAGGACCAACCTGCCCATGGTTATGCCTGTTGGAAGGGCTACCGCTATGCTGAACAGCACCGCTCTGGATATTGATATGTTCCATGTATCTGAAGGAGTTTTCCGGAACAGGATTCTCCTAGTATTTTGACATGAGTGTTTTTCGTGTATTTTTTTCTTTTTTATAATATGCACGTATTGAATATATGTTTGTAATGTATATGATATATTTAAATAACTGAATTGAATTGAAAAAAATATAGCATAAAAAAATTATGACAATATACGTAAATACTGAAAAATAAAGTTTGACCTAGTTGTTTTACAGTTGGGAGTCTTTTTCACAGCAACAGCTACTCCTCTCTTCAAAATCCTCCAGTCTGACACGAAAAATTTTCTGTTCTTTAGTTTATTCAACTCCGAACATCACTTGGTGAGAGAATGACATTTTGCAGGCCCGACGCCCGACCCACCCGACATCATGCAAAGATATCTGTAGTCTGTGATCATGCGTTCTTTACAGCGCGTTCAGCGTTGTTCTCGGGTTTTTCTACAACATAGCGTATTTAAATATACTGTAGCTTTGCCATGTTACCGACTGTATTTTACTAGGTACACCAAAATATGCGTAATGTGACGTGCAGAATGTTGCGCACTCAATTCAACACAGCCCAAAATTTGCCTTACATCGTTGTTTGGGTGATACGCTGATACATAAAAAGTCTAAAAGAATGCTGGAAGTTACAAGATGGCACTTTCCTCAATAAACAAATAAAATGTTCTCATACCTAACCAATCAAACAAATTTAACAACATTTTGAGCAGGTCCAAATCTTTGTAGATACGTACCAGAAAACGATGAAGTGTAGATTTAATGCGTTCACTTAATTCAGCCAATAACAGATCATAAGCTCTGTAAACTCTAAGATTTCCATATTACTTTCTTAAAGAGATTCTTTACGTTTAAGAATTTACCCTATTTTCTTCTGTACAATGATTTGCATCGTGTAAACTTGTTTGTTTTTAAACACGGCGTGGTTTGAAGGAAGTTCGGTCGAAATTTTGGATTTAGAAAATAGTTGTCCAAACGCAATATAATTTAGATCGTTTGAGTAGTAAGCGCTTCGCCGGTTTGACCATCTTGGTCGGTAATGGTTCATTTATCCCATCTAATCTTGCATCAATAATTGTGGATTTTCCTTTGAAGTCATGATTAACACAACAGTGCTTTGTTGTATGCACATTCGCAAAATAAACAACAACTACTACTACTACTACTACCATAACGCCATTTCTGTAGGGGTAGGCAGAAAGAATGGAGACACATTTATCCCGGCATAAATTTCTTGCTTCTTCCACATTCATACATCTTGTCATATATGCCCTTCAGCTCTGCCTGTTTTTGACATGACAAGACTTAAGATTTTGGTTTATCTGATCATGCCACTTCTTCCGTGGTCATCCTCGTCCCACGCTACCTGTTTTAACATTCTTTCGTCATCTATTCGTTCTCAGAGAAACCATCTCAGAGACTCTTTCTTAATCTTATCAATCATACCTGACTCAGATTTACACTCTCGCCTGATTTCATCATTCGAAACACTGTCATACATTGACTTCCCATACATTCGTCTAAGAGATCGCATTTTGACCGCGTTCATTCGGCTTTCATCCTTCCTCTGTCAGTTCCTTGTTTTACTTGGGTTGACATATTTTTATTAGCAATTGCAATTACTGTGCTTAGTGCGTCGTTTATTTTGTTGCCCGCATTCACTCTCCTTTCAACATCTTTTTCTACTATTCCATCTCTTGAAAACATGCTTCTCAGATACACAAATTATTCTACTTGTTCAAGACATCCATTGTTTACGTTTATTATGCAATTTGCAGGCTTATTCTGTCACAATTTCACTTCGTAAGTTCGTTCGTTCGTCATATATCCATCTCGTTCTAACGCTATCAAAATCGTGTTTCGCTCTCGTTCGCTCTCATACGATGCGAATGAATTTGCGAAACG